>NC_089584.1:89819024-90005061 GCF_019320115.1 Miscanthus floridulus | reverse complement strand
ATTGACACACAACTTGTTTTTGTAGCAGGGTCTCCCCCCAGCCTAGCCTAATCATTCATTCCCCATCTCATCACAGCATCGCGGGGGGCGAGATGACTTCATCCCCACGACGATCACCAACTCCTACACCGGCCCCATCGCCTCCACAACGATCTCCAATGCCTCCACGCCGGTCTCCACCAACACCGGCCTCATCGCCTCCACGCCGGTCTCCAACACCGCCCCCACCCCCTCCACAGCGACATACTACAAAGACGTCTAAGGTCCCGGCGGCAAAGAAGACCCCGAGAAAAAGAGTTATTTCTCAAGAAATACTTCCTAAAAAGACTGATGAGCAAATAGCAGCTGAAGAAGACAAAAAAGTGAAAGATTTTTTTTATAGATATCAAAAACAAGAGTCAAGCGAAGCTTAAGGAGAAGTCGTACTTTTACATACCACGAGATGTGCTGAGGCAGAAGGTCGATGCACACAAGAAAAAGATGATTGAACTTCGTAAGCCTTTGCCACTATCAGACTATGACCGCTCCCTCGTGAAGTCACATGATGCAGATAAGAAAAGGAAAAGAGCATCAGGGAAGGATGTCCCACAGCTCGAACAACAGAAGCAACCAATGCAAAATCTTGTTGTTGCTAATGAATATGGTTCCAACATAGAAGTCTATCGACCAGACAACTCTGGAGAAGTGTCGGTTCAAGCCCTTAATGCTTTTTTTTCAAGATACTCGTTTAACCTTGGATCAATTGACGGGCAAAGCTCCAATCCAGAACCTGGAAGTTGTTACCTGGAAGACTTATAAATATGGCAAAAGTCTGTACAACCCTGCGGCTCTGAATGAATTGGGTACGCAAATGTACTTGCTCAACAAGTGGTACATGCAGGCGTGTGGCAGGGGTGAGCAGTGGATCTTTATTAGATTTAGAGACCATCATTACTTCCGTGGCGATGACATCTTACATATTAGTTTTGAAGAATTGCATCAACTATACCACATGGACGCTCTAGACAAATCAATCATTAGCTCCTTTTGTTTGTAAGTGATTCTTACTTTTATTTAATAAACTCACTTCCATGCGTACGTGTATATAATTATCCTCACATGTAACTTATATTTATATACAGATTCCAGATGTCAGAGCTCCAAAGAATACAAGACACCAGTGTTGGCTTCATTGATCCTTATATCGTATTCAAAACCGATATTATTGTCAAGGAGCGGTGGGTATCTGAAGCATAGGATAATATCATGATGTTCTTCGTGAAGCAGCACGATAAGACAACAATACTTTTCCCATATAACTTTGAGTAAGTGTTAATAATAATGTAGTCTACACATTTTATGTAATATCAATACAACTTATATGCATGTACGTGTGTGTATAAACCAATGCAGGTTTCACTGAATACTCATTGTCATTGAGTTAAACTCAAGTCAGTTAGTAATCTTTGACTCGTTGAGAAAAGAGCGGGCACTATACCAAGATATGATAGACATTATCCAGGGGTAATTTCGATCTCTCGCGCACAACTATTATTGAATAGACTTTGCCATAATTTATTAACGATCGTACATTATTGGTCGCATAGGGTTTGGAAAGAGTTCATTCGGCAACATCGCAAGGATTGCAAGGCACCACTTAATGTAGTTGAAATACCAGTAAGTTGTACTATATACACTTCCCCACGTGTTTAATTACTATATCGTACTTCAATTTACGTGTGAGATGATGAGAATAATCTTCTCGTACAGTGGTGTTTGCGGCAGGAACCAGGTAATAACTTGTGTAGATACTACGTTTGTGAATTTATCACTGCGCACATAAGAAGAACTCCTAAAGATGTCCTCAGAGTACGCATATATCAATTTTTTATTTATTTTTAAATGAATATATATATATATATATATGTATTAATACTTTTTCCTTTTATTTCAAATGCAAGACTGAATAGTTGAAACGAAGGGTCATGCAAAAAGACCATCTGAAAGCAGTTCAAGAGTCAATAGCAGGATATCTTCTAGAAAAAGTGCTAAATCCCAACGGCGAGTTCTACTTTGATCCTAAGGAATAAATGATGTAAATTAAATATTTATTGATATCGTTATTTTCGAGAACAAGATTATGAAAGTGTTGTATATATACATATATATATCTATAATATATATAGGTCCATACTTTATTCGAATATAATAATGCTCGAGATGAGAATTAGATGTAATTATATGCGTGCGTGTATTTATATTAGCAGCGTAGAATACGTACATAAAACATATTATATATTAAACAAATACGTGTAACTGAACTGAAAACAAATTAAACAAAAAAAAGAAAAAGAAAAGGAACATTTAGTCCCGGTTGGGGTTACCAACCGGGACTAAGGGGTGCGGCCACGTTTGCTCGGCTGGAGGGCCTTTAGTCCCGGTTGGTAACACCAACCGGGACTAAAGGTCCCTCTTTAGTCCCGGCTCGATGACCCGGGACTAAAGGTGGCACCTTTAGTCCTGGGATCATTGTCCCGGCGCGGTAACCGGGACTAAAGGCCGTTACCGCCCGGGACAACAAGTCCATTCTGTAGTAGTGAGTTAAGTGTAGAATGGGAGACCGTGCCACATCAAACTTTGTCTTATAAATTGGACCAAAGGGAGTATAGGTGAACAGCCTTAGCAACAAATACATCCACACAACCTGCCATCTATAGTGAGCTCAAGGTAATGTAGCCACCTTCTCGTGACCATGGCACTTGATGACTAGTCTAGCGCCTTAATGAAATCCTGACCACAACTTGAAGCACAACTTCTTGCAATTCTTTTTCGACGAAGAAAACCTAGGGCCAGGTAGTGGTAGTAGTGGGGGGAAGGTCGTGCGGCTCTTGCAATCTTGATCGGATGTTGAGGCTTCATGCCAACACCAGCAATTGGAATGAACAATCTAGAGAAAAGACCAATGCTTCAAAAGAACAGTTTACTCTAATCAAACAAGCACCAAGGAGCCATTTTGGAGCATGAGACTAGGTGGAAATCTAGCACCATTGAACAAGAGACCATTTGCTTGCACTAGGAGATGCTTCGACCTAACTTGAGGCTCCAATCGTGGCAACCGGTGATCATGAGGAGATGGAACCAATTGGCAAAAGCGCCTTCGTTGTGACACCTAATGTTGCAGAATAGATGAGTGGTCGCAATAGGTGGGACATAATAGAGCTGGCGATCAAAATGAACTTACATAGTTGGGCATAAGGCAATGACATCAAGCACCCTAGCTAACAATGGCCTCAAGCGAGGGCAATATCGACACTAAGTACTCAGTGAGTACAAAACCCATTGGTGGAGAGCACTCTCACCTTGCATGGTATATTGTGGTGAAGAATCACCTACTTTACACTTTATAGTTGAACATTACACGGAGGAAGCCCCTCTACCGAAGGTGACAAGAGGGTGGTGGATAGGGAGGTACTAGAAGGGTCCCTTGCAATGGCAAAGACATTCACCAAGTCATCCTCAATAGTGGCATCTGGTGGCGAGCATAAGGGAATGATTAGTGTAGGAGCTCTACATAGGGAGAGGTGGTGGTGGAAGCGACTAGCAGAGAGGTGGTCGTAGATCTAGATATGGGTGAACCAGTATGAAGAAACCACTCTCCCTGTAATCCTTATCGACTGCTTCTGGTGAAGTAGTGCGAACATACAGAGAAGTATAACAAGGAAAGCATGACAACCTAGGAAGTGGCACCACATACGATGGTGTGGTAGTGCCGGCGACTAGTAGAGATGATCCCTTAAATCTGGTCTAAGACGACACCCCACCATAACTAAGTCATCCCTTCCATTAACCCAAATGACGATGACGACTGGAGCAACGAGAATCGGAGGGAGGGAAAGTGTCAGTGTTTCATACCATCAAGTAGTGATTTTGTGTCACATGTTGGTTCCAATGGCTTATACTACATCCAATGGGGGGTTCAGACATTCAGTCGTGTTCCTGAGCATTAGAGCTTAAAGTTTGCAATAGGGGTTACAAACAGCGGGTGAGAGAGTGTATGAAAGCATCAGAGCATTTGAGATGTGGGGTGTAGGGGTGTCTTAGGCGTGTAAGAAAGCGTAACCCAGAGAGGTATCCCCTACCTCTTTTTATATAGACAGGAGGCCGGGTTACAAAAAGGCACTAGGGACCATGTGTCGGTCAGAGAAGGGCTTCCTTTTGCTAATGTAGCTGGCCCTCCCCGCTGCTGGGGCATTTACCCAAACAACCATTACTGGGGCAAAAAAGTTCAATTGTATTCTTGTGCAATAATAGTTTCAAACAGAAGCTATTTATTGGTGTAAACAATCACAAAACATCCAAACAGGGCCGTGGAACATTTTAGTTTTAGTTTATTTATGTATGTTACCAACCTCTATTTTGTCACTGCTAAATTACTATAGCAACTTGTACCGGCTGTTTTATCTGAAAAGATTTATATAGATACTTAAAAGTGTATCGTACTAATATTTCATGATAAATTAATTTATCAGTAAGTTGCAAGCATTTATAACATTTTTGTTGAATAAAAGATGTGGCGTACCTTGTCAGCGACAAGTACTCCCTCCATCCCTAATAGACTGTCGCTACTAGGTATGTGCCGGTCAATCTTTCTTAAGTTTGACTATGTTTATAGAAAATATTAGCAATATTTATATCTCTAAATAAGTTTACTATGAAAATATATTTAACGATTTATCTAATCATACTAATTATGCACTATAAGTATTAATATTTTTTACATATATTTGGTTAAAGTGGAAAGTGTTTGACTCATCGAGAAACGAGAATGATACTCTTTTAGGGATAAGGGAGATTCATTTGCATTTAATAAGCTGCCACACAAGTGCTTTTGGTGGTGTGACAATGTTTTAAGAAGAGAGAGAAGAAGTGAGTTTTATGAGTATGAAACTATATTTACACGATTACCGACTCTATGAGTTATGAAATTAAATGTCTATGAAATTATAGAATAAACTTTCCATCGAGAATGAGTATTTCATCGATGTTTTATTTTATTCTGCGTGACATACAGTCTGAAAACAACGATATAAAACTTGTCGTTGAGATTGGCCTAATGGTAACGGGTGCTATTGTTTTATCTCTCATTGGTGGAATTAAGACACAGGGAGTATAATGGAAACGGGTGCTATTATTTTATCTGCTGACAACTCATTGGTGGACTTGATATCTCTTTAGACTTTATAGCCGAGAAAGAAGCATAATTGAATGCAGCACATGGATTAGTGTGCCATGTCCTTTGGAGTATTGGCTGCACTAGTGGGTACGAGGTCGGACGCCGGGTGAAGCACGTCGTTGAATCCACGAGTCAACTTGGCACCTGCCACCTCCAAAGCAACCACCAAGTTCAAAGACAGTCCTCATGAAGCTTCTCCCTCCCCCCCCCCCCCCCCCCCCCCCCCCCCCCCCACCCCACCCCCCACCCACACACACACACGCACACACCCGGCAGGCGAATGCATGCAGCGTGGCTCCAACTTACCGGCTCGCACACATACGTGTACACGCACGGACGGACTGAGCCAGCTCAACGAGTTCAATCGAAACATTTTTAGAAACGACCCACCGAGCCAGCTCAACAATACAACCTGCTTTTGTGCAGCCGTACTTGCGAGTCCGAGCACTTCCAATTTGTTGCTGTAAGATGGAAAGATAGGCCCATCCAAGCTTTAGATCAAAGTCACAGTGCTTAATGAGATCTAAAGCTTTGTAGTTGATTTTTTTACATTTGAAATATTTTAGAAGCCACAATATTCGATACAAGATTTGTACATGTTAATACAGAAAGATACATCCTACATTTGGCTGTGTGGTGGTAGGAGGACGCACGCGAGGCAAGAGATCATAGTTTTAATCTCCGCAGATGCACTTGTGTGGAAAACTAAAATGCTACCCCTGAGACACAAGAAACTATTTTTTCATATATTTTTAAATGAAAACATAAAATTATTTTCAAGAACGGTTGACCAATTTTAGAGGCGGTTATGAATCACCCATAAAAATATCTCATTTCTATAATAGATGGTATAGTAACGGTTGTGGAATCAAGCAGATGCACTTCTATGAAAAAACCAAACCGTGTCCCTCAGGCATAAGAAATTATTTTCCCTAATCTTTACAGCTTTAAAAAACTTTAAAACATTTTTAAGGATGGCCGACCATTTTTTGTGTTGGTTGATTTAGTCAATCATCTCTGAAAATCATTTTTGAGAGGTTTGAGTTTAACAAAACTGTCTCTAAAAATATATTTTATTAGCGCAACACTGGGGGACGAAGAGTCTCCACCTGAATATATTACCACAGATTCTAGACGAGGTCCGGTGGGTGGTGGGGGGGACCCCAAAGTTCGGCTTGGCGCCAATTACAACTCGACGAGAGGGGGAGAGAGCAGAATTACAACACTTAACAAACACAACCTTATTCAGATACGAGCTCTGCCTAAAGACTGAAGCGGGTGCAAGCCCTACTTGCTAACTTGTGCCACCACCAACGACGTATTCTAAAGAACTCTAGCCCACATGCAGTTGTAAGGTATTGAGTTGGATCCAACATACGACAACCAGGGAGCTGTAAAGCATTGAGTCGGAGCCAACAGGCGGCAGCCGTGAGTAGCATCGCCTAAGAGCATATCTGGGCTCCAATCGATGCCCACCAACGCCGTTTGGGGGAAGAAAGCCTCAAAGGGGAGGACCGCCGGGAGGAGAACGAGGTCCGCGCAACCTAGCATATGATGAGGCGGAGCACTCAAGTGATCTAAAGGACGAGAGAGCAAATCATTGATGGCGAGCACCTATCAGCATGTAGTGTTTGCAGAAGCCAAGGGGTAGGATGGTAGTCAGAGCAACAACAAGAGAGAATGGGAGAGCAACCGGAGAGAGCACAAGGTCATGCCGGGCGCGGCCAAGAACACGCATGCTTGTGTCGATGCCTTCAAGAAGGGAAATGACGTTCATGGACACCATCATCGATGACCGAGCACCAGGCTCGTAAAGGCTTTCGCCGCGAGACCTGCCCAGTGGAAGCGTCAAGCTCGAAATGGCCTTCACGAAAGAAGGGAGTGGAAACTACAGCGACGCCTCCGGGAGGAATATGACACTATTTGCGCCATCGACGCCGACCCAAAGTAACGGCTAGGCAGTGTTTTCTCCCATATTCCACATGCCTGCAAAAGCCCATCCAGAGCGCAACATGCCAAGCCGAACCTACCGACGACGAGTCAAGCCCGAAGATTGACCAGCGATGCCGGAGCCTTGCCACGCCACCAGCCTTGTAGACGCCGTGTTCTGGCGGCGCTCGTGGGCACGGCCGCCGAGGACAAGGCCTCCGTGATGGAGTACCTTGGGAGGCACATGGCTCATGTCACGGCACGCGCAGCACGCGCCACAGCCTAGCTTCGGCTCACCACGGCCAAGCCCTGCAGCTGGGCCCTATGCTCGGACCCGTGGAGAGGCCCCGTGGCTGAGACCGCGCCTCTGACCCGCATCCCACCATCCTCGCAGCCGACGGCAGAGGTGCTCAGTCCGCGACGGCGTCCCCAGCTGCATGTACGGACCCTAGCTATAGGTACGAACACGTTGTTGGTGGAGTCGATGTCGAGCCGTAGTGGCTTCTCTGCTCCGGGCAGCAGGCCCGCGGTTGGGAGCCGTGTCGGGGTGAGCGCACGTGCCCTCGCTGACCGGCTCGCCGATCGCTCACGTCAGTAGCCGCTCGCTCGCCGGGTCAGCCGCCATGGCCGCCGGCCATCGCGAGAGAGGATTCCGATGGCGCGCCGCCTCCGCCACCACTCCCTGCACCTCCTCCAGCCCGCTCCAGCCCCAGGGTGGCGCAGACATGGCCGGGCGCGCCAGGCCTGCAGGTGCCGTCGAGCTGCCCACGACCGCGCACAGGGAGCTCTGCGGAGACGCCGGAAGAGAGCAGGGCACGTCAGATATGGGCAAGTGGTCGCCGGATCTGGAATGTGATCCGAATGGATTATTGAAACAAAGATGTTGTTCTATACGACATCTTACGAGAAACACACCATTATGAGTTCGACTGCTGGTCACGGTCTATGAGATTTGTATAATTTTTATATATTCATGAAAGGCCCTAAAGTTTGACTTATATGCTCCAACTAGAGGAATGTTTTATAGCCTAGTAGAAGTAAAGGACTTTGGTGAAACTTATTTCACACAAAATTGTTAATTCAAGACATAGTTCAATGTTCGGTTGTGAAAAAGTATAACATGTGTTCTAGGTGAATGTTCAACTTAACAGTCTTCGTTGAAACACTAGTGTACCAAACAGTAGATAATTGATAGCATTTTATGTGTCCTAGAATCTTATGGTGATTGTTGGATTTAATTTGGACTAGGGCACCACGCGCCGGCGAGGGTCTCCACCACTTCCTCGAGGGAGGAGCGGAGGGCACGGGGAGAGGGCAGATGGCGGCATGCATGAGGGAAGTCGGAGGAGACGGATATGTAGCAGCCGGTTGGCTTGGGAGACTATTTTTCTCTCTAGCCTTAGATAGGGTGACGCACTGACGCGTGGGACATGAATAGTAGTATATGGTGGAGTAAAACTGGACAATCAAAATGAGATCAAACGGTAGAGGGTGATGTGTCTCTGCTAGTTGCCAGCGGAGCTCAACTCTTTTATAGTTTTAGAGTCTAATTTGGCCCATTTTAAATTTAATTAAAACAAATAAATCCTAACGCCCATATTAAATGCTAGATGTAGTAAATTCTTGGTCTTGTATGGGATTTTGATGAACGTCGATCAACTTAAATAGGTGGTCTAGGTGTGCACTCATAGTGAGGTTGAGAGAGGCGAAGGGCGTGCCGCATACGTGCGGGCACTCGCTGAGCTGAGTCGTGTTGTGGCATGAGCTTCACGTGCATAGGTCGAGCCGCACCATTGCGGGGTGGGCTGATTTTGCCACTTGAGTCAGTTGATGGAGCCATTAATTGGGCAGTTACCTAGAATTGTTACGGGAGTCTCTGTCCGTTACTTCGTGTGAATGCTCCGTCTGATAACATTGTCCATCCAGATTTGTCCTCTCAATTCTCTATCTCCTCCACTCGCACGTACACGAGACCACACCCTCTCTTCTTTGTTCGAGGTGTCACGAAGTAGTCCCATTTCGACATCCTGTGCACATAAGGTGGAAAGAATAGGCCTCCATCTGTGACATCTGTTTAGGTGTGCCGGCAAATCAGGTTTCTGGAGAGTGCACTTTACCACGTGACTACTCCTTGCTCGTGTGGCAATAATGCGCATATTTGTTGTCACAAACTTATTGATAAATATTTTGGATTAAATTACGTCTAAAATTGCTTAAATTCTAACACTATACATGTCACAAAGAATGACATGTTGGTTGACTATCTATTATATTGCCGAGGATACTTTGTTAGGAGACTAAACACTACAGGAAAATCAGGCTTTGCCGACTGCCAGTCTCTTTCCCGACTGCCTTTCTCCAGCCAGTCGGCAAAGGGGCTCTTTGCCGACTGTTTTTCTCTGGCAGTCGGCAAAGAGCCTGGCAGTCGGCAAAGCCTCTCCAAGGCAGTCGGCAAAGGCTGGCAGTCGGTAAAGAGGTCTTTGCCGACTGCAAAAGACAGTCGGCAAAGACAGACCGTCGGCAAAAGTGGTCGGACGGGACGGAATTCCGGGCCGTCGGCTTTGCCGACTGCCCTCCGTTAGCAGTCGGCAAAGGCCTGCCCTATTTGCCGACTGCCAAGGAAAGGCAGTCGGCAAAGAAGCTCTTTCCCGACTGCCATGTTAGGCAGTCGGCAAAGATTTTTTTATTATTATTATTTTTTATCCCAGTTTTTTTCTGTGGGCAGTACATATTGTTTGAAATCTCATGTTCAAATTTGGGACCTTTTTATGATATTTTGCTATATTTCATTCAATTATTTTATTTCCTTGCATTTTCTCGCATAGTCCAAATTTGAACTGCAGGTGCATGAAATAATGAAACGCAGCCGTTCGAAAAATAATATTCATGTTGAAGAGTGTATTTTTAGGCCATGTACATGACCCCACTCAAAAAATTGAAGGTCTTGTCCACGACAGATGACCATCCCGATGCGGTATTAGTATTTTTTAATTATAAAAAATCCAAACGAAGTCTGAAAATCACGAAACTTGGCGAGGTGTCATGTTATCATATGCGGATACCATGGTAAAAATTGGACGATGTTTGGAGCAAGTTGCGTCATCTGATGTCCAAAACTCCCATATCTCACATGTGATATCATATGTGATCACATGTGAGATATCAGAGTTTTGGACATCAGACGACGAAACTTATTCGAAACATTTTCAATTTTTTACCATAGTCTCCACATACGATATCATGATGTCTTGCCAAGTTTCGTGATTTTCAGACTACGTTTGAATTTTTTATAATTGAAAAATACTTCTACCGCACCGGGATTGTCATCTCGCGTGGACAAGACCTTCTAATTTTTGGGTGGGCTCATGTACATGGTCTAAAAATACACTCTTCAACATGAATATTATTTTTCGAATGGCTGCGTTTGATTATTTTATGCACCTGCAGTTTAAATTTGGACTATGCGAGAAAATGCAAGGAAATAAAATAATTGTATAAAATATAGCAAAATATCATCAAAAGGTCCCAAATTTGTACATTGTACTTGAAACAATATGTTTAGCCCACAGGAAAAAATTGGAACCAAAAAACCAAAAAAAAAAAAATCTTTGCCGACTGCCGTGGGGAGGCAGTCGGCAAAGGATTTGCCGACTGTATGCAGTCGGTAAAGCCTTTGCCGACTGCCGCTTTACGGCAGTCGGGAAAGGCTCTGTTGTTTTAAAAAAATAAAAAAAAGGAAGGGATAACCCTATCCACTCACACCCCCGCCCACCCCCGCGACCCGCGCGCCCGCCCCCCGCGACCCCCGCCTTCACCGCGCCGCCGCCGGCCCCCGCGTGGCCGCGCGCCCGCCCTGCGCGCCCGCCGCGGCCGACGCAGATCCGACGCCCCGCGCGCGGCGGCCGCGGCTGCCGCCCCGCCGCGTTCCCGGCGGCCGGCCGCGCGGCGCCGCGTAGCCACGCGCTGCCCCGCCGCCCGCCCGCGCTCGCGACCGCGCCGGCCGGGCCCGCCGCCGGCCCCCGCCCCCCGCCTGCCGGCGCGCGCCAGACTGGGCCCCGCCCAGCGCGCTGGCACCGCAGACCCGGGCGGCAGCGCCGCCCTGCCCCGGCCCGTCCCACCTGCGCGTCCGGCCATGAGACCCCCCTCCGCCGGCCCATTCTCCCTCCCAGCTACTCCGTCCGGCTCCGGCGCTCGTCCTCCGGGCTCTCCCTGTCGCCTAGCCCGGCTGCGGCGAGCGCTCCCGTTCTCCTCCTTGCCGAGCCGTGTATGTTGATGTCGGCCCATCGAGCCGTGTGTATGTGATGTCGGCCATCGACGCCGTGTATGTGATGTCGGCCATCGAGCCGTGTATGTGATGTTGAATTCTTTTTGCAGGTTCTGGAAACCTCTCCGTACAAGGGAGGTTCTGCCGAAAATTTGTACTTATATTGTTTTGTTGTGTTTCAGAAAAGCGCAGATCCGAAGTAGCCCCGTGCCTTGGTCGTCGGCCTGCACAGCGTCACCTCGGCACCTTAGGTATAACCCCTCTTCCCATATCATGGTCTAGGTCGCGTCACCAAGTTAGGTGTCTCCCGTCCGAAATTGATACAGTTGGAAGTAGTACTTCCAACCGTATCTGTTTCGGATTGTCCACGTTTTTTGGACAGCCCACGGATGCGTAGATGGGTTAGCTTCCATGTCTTGCTCATGTCTGAGTCGTAGTTTCGGTTGCACCTCCCGGTTGTTCTCCGGATACACACACTCCCTACGGGGACGTGTATCTGGAGAACAGCGGGGAGGTGCTGCCGAAATTCCGATTCAGACGTGGGCATGCATGGAAGCTAACCCATCTACGCATCCGCGGGTGGGATTAGGACCTATCCTTCACCTATTAGCAGGTAGGAACGCCATGTAGATGCAATGCCTGGTTTTACTACTTGCTTATGCATACGTATTACAGAGGATGGCTAACCGTGATTGGATGTACACGGGCTTTGCAAGAAAGGACGAGGATTGGGTTAGGGGGACCTCTAATTTCCTAGACCAAGCATTTGGCCCGGCTGCTAGAGGGTCGATTCGGATGCCGTGTCCCTGTAGGAGTTGTAAGAACTCAAAAAGAAAAATAAAGGATGAGATTTGGAAAGATCTGTACAGAAACGGCTATGTGGAAGATTACAAGACGTGGATCTTCCATGGTGAAAAAGCCCGTATTAGAGAGGAGGTGAGAGCAGAGCTCGAGAAGTTTGATGGCGATGCCGGGGTGGATGACATGATTGTAGACTTCAACGAGGCACGTGGCAATGAAAGATTGGTGGAGGAGGATCCAGAGGAAACCGCAAAGGCGTTCTATGAAATGATGGAGTCGGCAAAGAAGCCACTTCACAAGTATACAACACTGTCGCAACTGGAATGCATGGGACGTCTAATGGGGTTGAAGTCGCAGTTGAACATGAGTCGGGAAGGCTTTAATCTCATGTTGCAAATATTTGGGGAAATGCTTCCGGAGGGTCACGAGCTGCCGAAGAATGAGTACACGTCACAGAAGCTCCTTCGTGCACTTAAGATGGACTATGAGTCGATCCATGCTTGTCCTAATGGGTGCGTCCTATTTAGGGGGGAAGACCTTGAGAGCGCAACACACTGTCCAAAGTGCAAAGCCTCTAGGTTTGTGGAGGTAGAGCGTAGTGATGGCACGAAGAAACAGTCGCCGATCCCAGAGAAGGTCCTACGGTACCTTCCTGTCATACCGAGGCTGCAACGGCTGTACATGACGGAGGAGTCCGCGAAACAAATGAGATGGCACAAGAATGGCAAACGATACAGTGGCAACATGGTACACCCATCGGATGGTGATGCATGGAAGTACTTCGATGCCCAACATCCGAGGAAAGCAGAGGAGGCTCGGAATGTACGTGTAGCATTCGCAACTGATGGGTTCAACCCGTATGGAATGATGGCGGCACCGTACACTTGTTGGCCCGTGTTTGTGATACCCCTCAATCTCCCCCCCGGCGTTATGTTTGATCCAAAGAACGTCTTCTTGTCGCTGATAATACCTGGACATCCGGGCAACAATATGGGTGTGTTCATGCAGCCACTATGGGATGAATTGCTACGTGCTTGGGAGAAGGGAGTCCGTACATACGATCGAGCTTCAAAGAGGAACTTCATAATGCATGTGTGGTACCAGTATTCGTTGCACGACTTCTTGGCGTATGGCATATTCAGTGGGTGGTGTGTTCACGGGAAGTTCCCTTGCCCAACATGCAAGGCAACCGGAGACGACAGCGAGGAGGAGGAGGGGGAGGAGGAGGAGGGGGAGGAGGAGACACCAGGGGATTCGACTTCCTCAGGTTCGCGCAAGGTCTACCAGCGTGGGATCACACGTCTCCCTAGAGCGACGATCGCCTTGGAGCACCGTCCTGTGATTCGACCTGAAGGTTCTAAGTAAGTAACCATTTATGTTTTTACGACTTATTCATATGACATGTTTAACATTAAAACTTCAGACTAACAATTCTTCTTACTGACTTGTGCAGAGGCTGGCAGATTGTGAGCGGGGGTGGTGCACGCAGTCCGAATGGCATGCTGGGCCTCCTGATTAAGAAGCACTACCCTGGCCTTATCGAACTCGACGACGGGACCAAGGTGGTGCCTTGGCATTGGTCGGACTTCTACAAAGTCAAGGACGCACACGAGGTCCCCATCGCGACAAAGATCAAGATGGAGTTTTGGGTGAGTTCTTATTGCACTACTTTGTCGATACACATTCGCTGGACGTTTTTGAACTAATGAAACATGTAGGACTGGTTCACATGTGACGAGGGGTACGAGGACCGGGCGTCGGTGGTGCAGGACCGGGCCGCCATGGCGCGGGTGAAGGACATGTACTACGAGGCGCACGTCCAAGTCCTCGTCACCTACTACGCTGACGTGAAGCTTGAGAGGCTGCCACCCGCGGACGCCAAGAAGATGCTCCACTACCCTGAGACCGACGTTGCCAAGGACATCTACATGCAGGTAATTAAGGAACATTGCTTATGATTCCTTCCATGCAAATGAAGTAGAAGACGTTACTACTGATTCATCTTCTGCCATGTCATGTAGTTTCCTGCTGAATGGTGCAAAACATACATGGACTGCTGGGAGGCCATTGTGGACGCCTGGAGAACGCCGGAGTCGTATGAGGAGCGTCGCAGTCGAAGTGAACGTGCCAAGATGAGGCAAGGGCCGGCACACCACCAAGGGAGCCGCTCCCTCGGACAGTACTGTGACGCATGGGTAAGCTTCTGTCGATTGATTTATTTATTTATTTATTTATTCTATCTCATTACGTGTAATCGTCCTTGTGTGTTCCTTGCAGTCCCGCTACCATGACGGGCAGGTCATCAACTTGTACGAGGGCTACGCTTTGTCGAACAAGGGCAAAGCGTCTGATCCGAACAACGTCTTCAGCTCGGCAGATGGGCCCGAGGCGTACACCAACCCGAACGTCTATGAAAAGATGGCCCGGTACACCGAGGCGGCTCGCCAGCGCTATGGTCCGGACTACGATCCAACCCAGCAGCCCCTGGACACAGACCTCGTGATGAGGACGGGAGGAGGGAAACCGCACGGCCAGTACTCGATTGCCAACAACGCAATCGATCCGACCAACGTTCCTAGCCTTCGTCAGATTCGTAGGTCCACCAGCACGACCTCCGACGTCCCCATACGCCGTCGGCAGCCGTCCACGTTGGCAGCGGTTCAGGTACCTTCAGTTCCATTCCTCGTTAATTGGTTTTACATATGTACCTAATTACCTGGGTGTGACATTGCAGTCCGAGCTGGCCGAGCTGCGGGCCGCGACAGAGGCCCGAGAGGAGGCCCATCGGCGGGAGATAGCGGCCAGAGAGGAGGCCCATCGGCAGGAGGCTTTGCGCTGGAGGCAGGACTTTGCCAGCTACATTCAGAGCATTCAGATCCCTGGTGCTGTCATGCCTCCTTTACCCGCCACGATGTTCGGTCCAGCACCTATTGACCCTACGGGGAGTACGGTGAGTATATATATTGGTCTCCATTGTTTTCACGAGGTCTGTGTAGCTACTAATGAGATCATGTCTACTTTGTGCAGTCAATGTCAGCGGGTTCGAACCCGACTCCTCCAGATGGACGTTCTCCTGGGTGGCAGGTTGTTTCGCCTCCGACATACTTCGGGCCTCCGGGTGGCGGTCTTCCTCGGCCTCCACAGTACGGGACCGGAGCGGCGGTGAGCTACCCTCTGCCACATACCCACCACGCGCACACCGGGTGGGAGCACCGCTACACGTCGGCGCCGCTCCAGCAAGGCCAGTCCTCATGGTCTTCGTGGCCTTCAGTTCAGGATGAGCATAGGGACCGTGGGTCGCACGAGGAGTGAAGTTCTTTTGGTTTGATGTTGGACTTGCGCACTTGTTTTTTATGTTTCGATGATCTGTGGACTGTATGGATATTAATGCTTATGGATGCTTGGATGTGATCTATATGTGAATTCGTGTTATATATGCGTGCATTTGGCTTATATATATAAATGTGTGATCTGTGTACTTTAAAGTGTGATATGTATATGAAAAAACAGGAGAGAAAAGAGAAAAAAAAAAATTTCCAGCTTTGCCGACTGCCCTGGCAGTCGGCAAAGCTGGGCACCACAGCCTGCAAAACCAGGTTTGCCGACCGCCTTCCTGGCAGTCGGGAAAGCCTTTGCCGACTGCTTTTCTCCTGGCAGTCGGGAAAGCCTTTGCCGACTGCCAGGAAGGCGGTCGGCAAAGGAGACGGGACGGGACGGCGACGGAGTCTTTACCGACTGGTTATACGGCCGTCGGGGAAGCCTTTACCGACTGCTGTCCGGAAGGCAGTCGGAAAAGAATTCTTTCCCGACATCTTCTCTCCCGGCACCCCTTTGCCGACTGCCTAGGCGAAAAACGGTCGGCAAAGCCTTTGCCGACCGTTTTTCAGCCTTTGCCGACTGCTTTCGGCAGTCGGCAAAGAGGCCGATTCCTGTAGTGAAAGCAGCGTGTTGTTGTATATTACACGGTCTCACAATTTATTTTACACTAACAAAAGTGTCCGTGCGTTGCAACGGGAGAGAAAAAATACGTTAGCGGAAAATGAAGACATCAGTGTTTATTCTTTCTATTAAAATTTGAAAGTATAATATTGGTAGTAATATAACAATGTCTTGTTAAATGTATATTGAATTAAAACAAAACCTTGATAATTTTTTTCTCATGTTGTAATAAGGCATAGAAATATATTGTAACTTCAATTTTCATACTATCCATGTGTTGGTGGGTTAAATTACGAGTCTTGTGACTTTCTCTGATGCCCCATCAATGCCAGATATGTAATTTTAATATCGGTTTAAATTCGCAGAGAGTTAGTTGTTGTCGTGTCAATAATTACGATGACGAAGATCTCTCTCGATTTCCACATGGGCGCTCTAGTTGAGGATTGCACTGGTATATATGCACAAACATGTTCAAGCATTGTAACAGACGTTGTGCAACCAAACTTAGCAGTTGGTGGGATGAAAGGCTACTGGTCATTGTGCTGGTCGAAAATTTGTTTGCGAAAATTTTGGTTCTTTAATATTAGGTATAGATTAGAAAATATGTTCGTGATCTTGATTTCGAGAAGCAATGCACGTGAACCAATGTATATATATCGTCTGCTAATACACGACCAATTAGTGTTTGGACACAAAGTTTTTCCGTCATTCCATCTTAAGTATCAAATTCTATATCATATCCGGACACGTTGCTTAACTTATATATAAGCACTGCATAGAGCGATGACACAATAGAAATGTTTTCTAGCTACTTTAAGAATGTGTCAAGATATGTGTGTTCAATGTCATCGGCATGCAAATGCTGAACTTGAGCTCGGAAGGCCCACGCTGGTCCACGCATGCTGCTTGTCCCTAGAGTTTTTGGTGGTGCTGTTTGTTGGTGCAAGCGCTCAAGTATGAATGCAAGCAGGCTTGCCCAAGCTAGCTGCCACTGTGGACATGACGAACAGGCTACGTGTTGTTGCATGCAGTTATAATCCCGAAAAAACTTATCGCATCAGAAGCAGTCCTCGGTGTCCGAAGCCGTGGCCCGGCGGCTGTGGGAGGGGACGAGAGGGCGGCTGCGGTGGCCGCTCGTGGAGCGCGCGAGCGACCGGGACGGTGCACTCGTGGATGACCGGGTGGCTGCGGCGGCGAACTCGCGCAGCGCGCAAGCGACTGGGACGGCGAACTCGCGGACGACCCCTCCGCCGTCACCATCGTCGTCGTCGCCTACGCCTACGTGTTCCTCATCCTCCTCTTTTGCTGCCTCCACCTGCTGGAGATTGAGGAGCACCCCCGCCGCTGCAGGGACCAAGACCAGCGCTTGAAGCACGCGCGGCCTCGGCGGGGCAACGGAGGGCGACGACACGGCATCAACGCCTTAGTTAGTTTAGTTTTGATGAAGGCAAAGCGGCTAGCAGTCTGGCACACGCATCTCGCCGACACATCTTCCCTGAGCCCACGATTTTTTTTGTTTTTTTTTTTGGTGCAATCACGTATTTATGGTAGTTGTTTTTCTCTATTTCTATTTGGATTCAACTTTCTATCCAATTACTTGCCTAAGTTATGCGTATTTCTCCTTCCTACCCTTGTTTGGCCTGTTATTTATTATTTTGTGCGTGTATGTGTTGTACGTGAACTTTATTTTGAGTCTCCACTAATAATGATTAGG
Source organism: Miscanthus floridulus (assembly GCF_019320115.1). Lineage (NCBI taxonomy): Eukaryota > Viridiplantae > Streptophyta > Magnoliopsida > Poales > Poaceae > Miscanthus > Miscanthus floridulus. The sequence goes on along the minus strand of NC_089584.1, from coordinate 89,987,202 downwards.
ATTAGTAGTCTCCGCTAAAAACGCGTATAATTTAAAAGGTACCAGACCAAAAGGAGGCGACAAAAAAAGTTGGCAGAAATTTTGTTAGATATTTTGCCTTTTTAGTATTAAAAAAAGGTATAGAAAAAAGTTTATGATCGATCGACTCTAATCGGAACAGGAAAGAACATAAATAAAATTAGAATTAAGTCTACTTTTGGCCCCTCGACTACGGTGTCGGTCTAATTTTAACCCTCAACTACAAAACCGCTTAGTACCGATACCCCAACTGTCAAAATCGTTCAATTTTAACATCTGGACGGGGGCAAGGCTGTTTTGACCGACGTTGAGCGGTTTTGACACGCAACCTCCATCTCATAGATATGTGGGGCCCACGCGTCATCGACTCAATCCCTCCCTCTCCATCCTCACAGCCATGGCTCGCCGGCAACCGGCCAGCTGTGCTGCTCGCGCCGCAGCCCAGCTCGCGTGTCACGCGCGTCGTGCTGCTCGAGCGCCACCGCCCTGCTCGCGCACCGCTGCCGCAGCCTACTCGTGCACCGTCGCAGCCTGCTCGAGCTTCGTCGCCCTGCTCGGCGCGGACGTGGGCACGTCTGGCTTGAGGAGGAGCCCGTGAGGCTATACGCGGCGTAATGCCGGTGCTACAGCTGCTCGGGGACGCAGCGCAGAGGCGAGTCGACCGGCGACGCCGGCACGGATCCCGGTGCCACCGCCGACGGGTGGAAGGAGCGCGGCAGCTGGTTCGCAACCGCGCCACCACCGCCCTTGCGCGCGGAGGGCAGCGTGAGCCCCGGTGACTCGACGGCCTGCAGGTAAAATTTCAGCCTATTTTTTAGTCATCTATTTTTTGTCCGTCTCTTTTTAACTATTAGATAATGGAGAGTTTCTTTCCGGATACTTATATATAATAATCGTGATTATAAGAGTTAAAATATCTCTCGTCAAACGTGATACGGCCGATTCTAAAACAATGTTATTTCCTCTCTGGGCTGCTGCCTTCTGGGTGCTGGCGCCTCGGCCTCGCCGCTGCCCTGTCACGGAGCGTTGGAGATAGGCAGACGCCAGCCCAGCGGCACCGCGCCGCGGCGCCCAAACGATCCGTGGGCACCCCCTCCCGCGTTTCACAGGCGGCCAAGAGTGCGCGCGAGCGGGCAGGCGCGCAGCCGGGCAAAAGGCAAATCCCGTGTCCCGGAAAGGCCTCCCGTGTCATCTTACCGGCTCCTCTCTCAGACGCCACTCCATAAAACGGCGCCAAGCGCGCGCGCTTGCCCCCGCACCCAACCCAACTCCGCTGTCCGCTCCAACTCTCCTCCCACGGCCACGCCTCCGCCGCGGCGGCGAAGCTGAAAATAGATAGAAACACGAGGGGAAAGATTGACTAGACAATCCGATCCTTAGTTAATCACACACAGACAGGCTACCAGATTCGGGGGCGCTCCGACTCCGACTCCGACCCTCCCCATCTCTCTCCCCGTAACCGTAAACCCCGGGTGGGTTTACCGCATCGCCGCCAGACGGCGAGAGGCGGTGGGGGGCAATGGCAGGGTGGGGATCCTCCAGGGTGGCGGCGTGCGGGCCGTGGGGCTGCCGCGGCGCCGCGCTGGAGAGGGAGCTGTCGCGGGACGGCAGCCACTACAGCATCTCTAGCGGCATCCTGCCGTCGCTCGGCGCGCGGAGCAACCGCCGCGTCAAGCTCAGGCCCTTCATCGTCTCGCCCTACGACCGCCGATACAGGTTCGCCGCGCCCGCGCCCGCGTCCTCCTCGTTACTACTAGTTCCCGTTCGGTTCTGCTTGCCTAGCTGTGTCATCCTGCCTACCGGTTTCAATCTCTGTGGGCTGGATTGAAACGTGGCTTGTTGTCGTTGCATTGTTGGCCTGTTGCTTTTGCATCACCGGTGGCTTGCTCTGCCTGCTCTAATTTTGGTGATGGTCGGCGAAGAGTTGCTCGGAGTATTGTAGTTCTGGATGAAGATAGCGGCCGAGCTTTCTCTTCGTATGTGGTTCACTAATTGTTGAGTTCCAAAGTGCATCACATGTTTCCATGAATTAGAAGGGGTGGCTTGTGAATTCTTTTGTTTTTTGTAGCTCAAAGTTGTTTGTACCCGTGCACTGCTTTCTTTCTTTTTTTCTTTCTTTTTTTGTCTCCAATTCTCTTCGATTGTAAACAGATAATGGATTTTTATATGTTTTTACTGCTTTCTTGGTTTGACCAGGACTGAATAATTATTTTTCCTTTTTGAAGTCAATAATTGATTTGTTTATGTTTTGCTTTTTTTAGAAGTCGCACTTCTGCTTTGATTTTGTTTACTTTGGTTTCTTAGATCGTTCGCATCAGCTTTAATTTTCCTTTAACTCTAGAGAGACAAGAGAGGCGTGATATCGATGGTGACGTCTCTGCATTTCTTCTATTCACGTTCTGCGCTTCTTTATGCAACGATTCGTTGTCCAAAGTGCTCATTCTCGGGATTCTGGTGGGAAACCTTTTCTGGAAAACCTTTTCTGAATCGTTTTGTAATTTACTGAGTTGTTTAGTTACGGTGGGTGACATGTCTGTGTTTTCCAGGGTAGCTTTTGTTTTGCCCGTTTTTCTTACATGATTGGTCAACTTTTTTGGTGTGCACTTTAGTTTATTACTTTATTCTAATCAGTGTCGGCTGTGTCCGATTTTTACATAATTTATTTACAAACGTAATATCGTTACAGAAGATTGAAACTCTGATTACATAATTGGTCAGTTTTTCTGCAGTGTTCTTTTTTCAGAAGGTATCATCTATATAGTTAGTAGTAATCATAGTCACTGTAGCACTACTTCAGTAGTAGTTTTAACTGACAGCAATTATGCCTTAATAGTTAACAAAACTAATTTTGCATAGATATTGTTGCTTCACCCTTGCATAAGCAGGACGATTTTGCTGGTGATAAATGATATTTTAGTTACAACACGAAGAAATGGTTCTGATGGTTATTGATTCTATGCAGATGCTGGGAGACTTTTCTCATAATTCTTGTGGTATACTCTGCATGGGTTTCCCCATTTGAGTTTGGCTTCATTCGGAAACCAACCGGCGCCCTAGCTGCAGTGGACAATGTCGTGAATGCGTTCTTCGCAGTCGACATCATCCTGACCTTCTTTGTAGCTTACTTGGATAGAATGACATACTTGCTTGAAGATGATCCAAAAAGGATAGCTTGGCGGTATACTACCAGTTGGTTTGTTCTTGACGTGGCCTCCACCATCCCAAGTGAATTTGCTCGGAAGATACTACCACCAAACCTCAGGTCATATGGATTTTTTCAACATGCTTCGTCTATGGCGTCTCCGTAGAGTCAGCTCTCTGTTTGCTAGGTATGTTAACAATGGTGTATGTGCTTTGAGCGCAGGTGTATGTGTATATGAGACTAATGCTTTATTGCATGATAATCAATTTGTATAGTGCCGTTTATCACGATTTTGTCTTGTTATTCAAAAGTCTAGCTAATGTTTTCACTTAAAACTTCTTACTTTTTAGATTGGAGAAAGATAGACATTTCAATTACTTCTGGGTTCGATGCGCAAAGCTCATATGTGTAAGTAAGCAATTCATTTGAGACTCTCCTGTAAATCATAATATTGTTGACGAATGACAGCTTATTTGCTTACCTCTGATCTTGCAGGTCACGCTTTTTGCTGTCCACTGTTCAGCGTGCTTCTACTATCTTCTCGCTGATAGGTATCCTGTCCCAAGGGATACGTGGATTGGCAATTCGATGCCAGATTTTCATCAGCGGGGTTTGTGGATTCGCTATGTAGTATCAGTGTATTGGTCAATCACTACTCTTACCACTGTGGGTTATGGTGATTTGCACGCGGAGAACACAAGGGAGATGATATTCAACATTTTCTACATGCTATTCAACCTTGGATTGACTGCCTATTTGATTGGTAACATGACCAATCTGGTTGTCCATGGCACCAGCCGTACTCGAAAATATGTGAGTTGTTTTTCACTTTTTTGTTGATGTCAACCTTTATAAGAGTCATATTGAAGTTGCACCTAATAGCTTTTTTCTGTTATGTTTTGGATTAAAGAGAGATACAATTCAAGCAGCAACCAGCTTTGCACTAAGGAATCAGTTACCAAGTCGGCTCCAAGATCAGATGATCTCACATCTTAGCTTGAAGTTCAGGACAGATTCAGAAGGTCTTCAACAACAAGAGACCCTCGATTCGCTTCCTAAGGCTATAAGATCCAGCATTTCTCAGTATCAATTTTTCAATCTTGTCCAAAAGGTTTACTTGTTTGAAGGGGTGTCCAATGACCTGATTTTTCAACTGGTGAGGCTATGCAAGTTCCATTTTGTATCCATTTAAAATGTTTTACCACTGCTTCATCATGTACTTATCTTGCTTTGTGTTTTTCCATGGAAAAGGTTTCTGAGATGAAAGCTGAATATTTTCCACCTAGGGAAGACGTGATTCTGCAGAATGAAGCACCCACAGACTTTTATATTTTAGTTACTGGTAGCGCGGTAAGGATACCATTATGCATAAATAAATTTGGGGAAGAAAAGTAGTAGTTTTGCTATTGCGCAGAAACCAAATCACATGGTCATTCTGATATGCTTGTCACTTCTACAGGAGTTGATAGAGTTGCGAAATGGCGGAGAACAGGCAAGTCTTATGCGCTTTGATGCTCAAGTGGCAGTGAATTTATTGATCACATTGTCCTTTTAACATAATATGCTGGTACCTGCAGATAGCTGGAGTGGCTAAGGCAGGAGATGTTGTTGGAGAAATTGGGGTTCTTTGCTATAGGCCCCAACTATTCACAGTTCGAACAAAATCATTATGCCAGCTTCTGCGTATGAATCGCACTGCCTTTCTCAGCCTTGTTCAATCCAATGTTGCAGATGGAACAATAATAATGAACAACCTTATGCAGGTACAGGAACAACATTATTCTTCCTAATTTTCTTTGATGTTGCATATTTCAGTTATATTCGATTTGTACTTGTAGAGTTTTGACATAGAAAAGGTCAAAAGGAAGCTGAACCAACCCATTTACTCATTTAGATCAGGTTTCCATTATTATCCCTGTATTATCTTTCTTAACAATATGTGTAAGTCGACATTTTATTCTCAGGTAATCACTAGGCCGTATATTAGGTTCTTGAGTCATGTTAACTGTGGCATGACTTTTTCGTTTCATGGTCCTGATAATCACCAGCCACAACAATAGTGAAAATGTATTTTGAAATTCCATTGGTTTTAAATCTACTACTGAGATTATGATTTTTTTTCTTTTTTATTGTGGTTGTAGTTACTAAAAGAGCAGAAAGACAACAGTGTAATGGTGGGTGTTCTGAAGGAGATTGAGAACATGCTAGCGCGGGGTCATCTGGATTTGCCAGTTACCCTCTGCTTTGCAGTAAATAAAGGAGATGATTTTATGTTACATCAACTTTTGAAGCGTGGTTTGGATCCAAATGAATCAGATAACAATGGGCATACGGCACTGGTATATGCATATCCATTGATTCATATGTGTGAGTGAACATATTTCTGTTAAGCAAGAAATTTGACAGTATTCGTTTCATTATTTACAGCATATAGCTGCTTCCAAAGGAGACGAACAATGTGCCAAGCTTCTTCTAGACTACGGAGCTGATCCCAATGCTAGAGGTACGAATAAAACTATAACTGTGATACATCTTTTACAGATTGACCAGAGCTGGTGATATTCTTGCCACCAAGAAAACTAAATTTACTAGTTAGGAATTCATGCTTCATTGATTGCCATGAGTCTTAAAGTTCACCTCCTTTTACCCTTCCATCCATTACAGACTCCGAAGGAAAAGTGCCTCTATGGGAGGCTTTATGTGAAAAGCATAATGCAGTGATAGAGCTGTTAGTAGAGAGTGGTGCAGAGCTATCATCTGGAGACACAGCCTTGTATGCTTGCATCGCTGTTGAGGAAAATGATGCTGAGCTGCTTGAGAACATTATCCGTTATGGTGGCAACATAAACAGCTCAACGAAAGATGGAACCACACCGCTGCATCGTGCGGTCTGTGACGGGAATGTTCAGATGGCTGAGTTGTTGCTGGAACATGGAGCTGACATCGACAAGCAGGACAACAATGGCTGGTCAGCAAGAGATCTAGCTGATCAGCAAGCCCATGATGACATTCAGGTTCTCTTTAAATCACGAAAAGCACATAGGCAGCATGCCTCAAGTGGCAGAGTGGCACCTATGCTGATAGGGAGGTTCAACAGTGAACCCTCAATGCCAAATATGAACCATGAAGACGCCGAAGTACGCAGCAAAGTTGTTCCACAGAAGCTCCTCAGAAAGAGGGTCAGTTTCCAAAATTCTCTTTTCGGTGTCATTTCTTCATCCCAGGCCCGACAGGACACTGGCTGTCTGCTCTCGAAAGGCCTTGCTGGAACAGGTGGTCCAAGTTGCCGTCACGACTCCCTCATCAGGGTGACAATCAGCTGCCCTGAGAAGGGGAACGCTGCAGGGAAGCTCGTGCGCCTACCACGGTCGATGACTGAGCTTCTCGAACTAGGTGCAAAGAAGTTCGGCTTCAAGCCTGCCAAGGTCCTGACAATTGGGGCTGCTGAGATTGATGAGGTGGAGCTTATCAGAGACGGTGATCATATTCTTCTCGTCAGTGATGACTGGGTGCCAGATGTTGCGCAAATTAGGCCAAACCATAAGTGAGCCAACTGTGGTGCCCTTATTTCAACTTCACACAATATGGGAAAATATGCCCTTGTGATCCAAGCTGGGTAAGTATATAATAATGATTAAAGTCACGAATGAAGCTCTTCCGCATTGAAGAATTGACGACGATGTGCATGCCCACCATAGTTTTTTTCCCCTAACTGCCCGCCATGTAAATTGAAGTATATCCATGATAGTTTTGAAGCTGTAGGATGTATCCAGCTTGGAAATGAATTTGTAGTCAGTTGGTCCAGTAGACTGTAGTTTCGCCCTCTCTTTTCCAAGGGAAGGGGCCCACAAAATGTAATTACATGATTTTTTCTGTCTTTTGAGATCAAGCGTTCTATGGAAGTGAGTCAATGAATTTGTGAGATACTGATCCCATCAGTTTATTTTAGTTGCTATTTCAATTCGTTTTTTGTTATTTCAGTTTTTATTGGTTTCTGAACGGCTGAGCGCATTGGGGCTAGAGAAGCCGCCTGCAAGTTTCATTCTTGGATGGGCCAGCCCTGTATGGGCTAGAGAAGCGGCCTACAAACGCAGCATTTGAACGAGGCCTGGATGGGAAAAGCCCCAGCCCAATCTTGGAACCTTGCAGTTTGTCAGCATCAATATTCAATAGCATGGCAAATTGGCAATGCTATGTGAACTTGAGGAGTATGTTCAAAGTCATGTTAATTGAGTTCATACGGTTCCATGCTTGCAATTCTGATGAACACACCTCATACAGGAAATCAATCCCGCGAGTGTAAACAGCCAACTACCAATCTGAAGCCCCACAGGCCACGGTGATCGCCTGTGAAGTTTGATGAACAAACTGCCAACTTCCCATCGCCTGGTGGGTGGCACAACCAAGAGCATTGGGGCTCCCTGCGAATCACAAAGCAGGACCACGTGAGGCGGAGAGGCGCTTGAGTGGAAGGGAGATCTTCTAATTTATTTGCTCAGCTACACTTCTCAACCTCCACCACTTGTGCTCATTCAAAGAACTGTTAGGCATCCCCTGCTGCATCCACAGCACATCATACCAGCCACAAAGCCAATGAGGACATGTGCTGCTGAGTACCGAAAATGCTTCACTTATCCCAGTCCTTTAAATATATAATATCTACCCAGGCTGAGGAGGAACGGAACAAAGCATGTGCTGTACAGATTCAACTTGCTTAATTGAAATCGTTCAGGGGGAAACCATTACATGTGACAAAAAAATCAGGGGAGCTCTAGGAACCCTTGAGATTTTGGGTCAGGCTCCACTACTACTTCGCGCTACATTTGCTCATACAAACTCACCAACTAGAGGGGTCTACTAAATGTGGAGGACGGAAACACTGGGAAAAAATCTTTAAAAAAAACGAGAAGGAACGATTATATTCTACAGTCTTTGCAACAAATCTTCTGAGGGTACCAATGTAGAGATGAAAGGAGAAAGAGCCGAGAGCAACGCCTTGGGGCACTCCTCATGCGGCAGATGTCCACACCCCGATATAGTTACTATCCTCTGCACAAGTGAAAAGCAGTGGATTGTTAAGAATACCTGCCAGACAAAATCAAGTCCCTACCAAAATCACACGCTCGACTAACAAATGGGAGCAGATTACTTACAGAATTTACAAGTTTCGAAGCCATGGCTTGTGCAGACTTCACAGAAACAAGAGCATCCTCGGAGCCCGCTACCACCAGAACCGGAAGGTCTTCCACTGATCTTAGTAAATCTGCTGCTCTTTTTGATGGTAGGACAGTAGAAAACGAAAGCCGGCCTACTTCATGAAGTGCTTCATCCCAGCCCTCAACAAATAGCGGAGCCTAACACAAAATCAATTCAAGTCGGTCAACAGTTCAATGTCCACAGAATGAGCAAAGCACGTGCATTTTAACATTGCATGTCTTTCACATGGATGGAAAACGAAGGCTACAGATACTAAATAGTTGTCCAGAAATTAGTTATTGAGTAGGACTATCCATCCGTCCCAATTTATATATCATTTTGGCTTTTCTAAGAACATAGCTTTTTAACACATACCTAGATATCAGCTGTCTAGATATATAATAAAAATTATGTATCTAGAAAAGCCCAAAATGGCCTATAATTTGGAACGGAAGGTATAAGATGTAAGGATACTTTTTTCGCAGGACAAAATAATAGCAGTGCAATAAACACAAGATTATATGCATCACATCTGTACGAAAGCTTCCCAAAACTAGCTTGAAAATCAATGATTTGAAAAATATATTAAAGGGAGATGTAAGAATCACTAGGTGAGCTTACCTTGTATAGGTTAAGAATTTCTGTTGTCAACTTTGTGGCATCATACCATGCCCGCCGATTGATGAACTGAGTGATTTCAGTACGTAGAAGTGGCCGAACCATGTGCTTTTTCCTCAGAGGTGTATGCAGGAGTATACGAGCAAATGCAGGAATGACTTCTCTTGATAAGCTTACACCAATAAGAACTACTCCCTTCACTTCAAACTGCAAAAGCAAACAAATAACATTCACTACAACCTTGCATGATGGTTAACTTCCATCCAAAACAAAACGAGATAAAAACAAGCTAATTTCGCAAAGGGAAGTACCTTTCTATCACCTCCATAAGTTCGCAACTTCTCCGCAACTTTCAAGGCAAGCAAACCCCCATCATCATGACCAACTAAAACCACAGAATGCAAACCCATCTCTGAGCAAAATGAAATAAGAAGATCAACCTGCACAGGATCATACAAAATGTTGTTTGTAAACATGAAATAAGATCAACCTGCACATGATCATACAAAATGCTCTCTGTAAACATGATCTCTTCGCAGCTACATGCATTAGTCGATGCAGAAGCTGGGATATTAATATATTCCCTTTTCTAAAAAAAAAACATGATCTCTTCTAAGTATAGAAAGGGAAAAACAATGTTCAGTGCAGGAGGTTTTTGCCCCTGGACTAAATTTAAGACAGTAGTTATTACAATAAAAGGTGTCCTCTTACAAGTTGTTAGTAGCATAGAACACTTCTTACTTCATAGACAATATATACCACCCTGAGGGTGGATGCTAGAAACACACATTCAGGTGATTATACTTATAAAAATGAAAATTAATTCTGACAGAAATGTGGCCTAGGAAGACAAGATTCCTCATGCTTATGCACTATTTTTTAATGCTCTATGAGACCTTTTATCAGTGAAGTATATACTAAGTGATAAAATACAAATTTTGACCAAATGCTGGTTGCAGTTACTAGACTTGCATTTTGAGTGGAGAAAAGGATCACCTGAGACTCCAGCTCGTATGGATTTGGTAAGTTCTTATCTTCCCAGTCCTTTCTGCGAGGTCGAGATGTTAATCCCCATCCAGGGCGATCAAAGGCCATCACAGTGCAGCCCAATTGTCGAGCTAGCAAATTGGAAACATGTCTCCACGAGAATACTCCCCCTCCAAATCCATGCACCAAAACTACAGCGAATTTACCCTGCCCTCCAGCCTCAAGGTCAAAGCCCACATGATTCAAACATCCATCAGCATTGCCATCATCAAGACACATCAGAGGGATATCATCCAACAAAGTTGAAGATGCCATTGGTTCTACCAATAGTGGTGCATATAGCGAAGTATGATGATATTGATGGCTAAAGCTCCTATTCAGTAGGCGGCGGGTATTAGAGGAAGCAGATGGTGGACTCTCATGTCTTTGTCTTCTAGGAGAAATGCTTGATGAAATTACATCGTGATGAGTATCTCTCTCTGAAAAGGAGTCAGGGGATGAAGGTAGGCTGGCTGCTGGATCGGAAACTTTGTAGTGTATAGTGATCCCCTGGCAAGGTATGAACATGCTATCACTTTCTGCAAGAAAACTGATTGGCAAATCACGATCGTCCTGGATAAGTGTTTTCCTCTTTGTCTCACTTTCACTCCTTGTAAAAAGCTTTCCACTGTAAGGTGTAGGAGACCGTGGAACCTTGTAGCATCCAGAAAAGGCATTCTTGTATGCTAAAATCTGAAAACAGTAGTAAAACAACAAATTCATAAATCATCAAAGTTTACATCAATCGAAGATCAAGCTGTAAAGCAAGAATCACAGCTTATTTATAAATTGATAACAAAGTGAGATTTATAAGACCAAATGCATGGCAGTCATACCGATTCAGGGTCAATGCGGTGAATGAGAAGCTTCCGTCGAGCCCTGCAGCTTGTTCTGTAAGCAACAATAACATGGCCAAGAGCAAACACCAAGGAAGACAGGAAAAGTACAGGCATTCCCCATAGCTTCTTGAGATTGAGCTTGTGATCTGGTAATGATGGCGAGAGCTCAGGCCCAATGTCCTGCGCCGGACTATAAACAGATGCCTTAATTAACAAGATGAGCAGAGAAGCCAAGGAACAGAAAGTTGTTGTTCCAAGGTAAGGACCATGAGAGAGGCCAGAAGTATCAGACATGAGGTACACACCTGCAGAAGCAGCAGAACATTAGGTTAGTCTTTTGCTCTCAAATAAGATTATAAGAATAGAGCAGAACTTGGTAGACGCGTGCTTGAAACTGATCCGATAAGTTCCCAATTTCTTACAACCAGTCCAGCTAAACAACAGGCTTAGTTTAACTACCTCCCAAGAAAAGAGAGCAAGCAACAGCTATTCTGTGATTAATAACTGCAGATACACGCAGATTTCGCCGAAAGCTCCGTCCAAGCAAAAGAAGACAAGCACAGACGTAGTGAGTACTGTAGCTTTCAGATCACCAAATCCTCATAGCGGAATGCAAAAAGATCTTCTCAAGCTAAGACCTCACCCCAAAAATTTTGTATTCTAAAAATATAAACAGACCCTCTACATCACCAGAGCAAATAATCACAAAGGGGAGAAATAGAAGAAGAAAAGGAAATCCAACTCAAACGAACGGGTTGGTTCTAGGTCGTTTGCCCCTTTTGAAGCATCAATGAGGAGTTAGCAGGCAGCGGGAGGGCTTACAAGTGATGACGATGGATCGAACGACGGAGAAGAGAGGTATGTCGGCAAGCGAGTTCCGGAAACGGTAGCGCTGGAGGTGGCCCCGCAGGCCGTTGCCGCGGAAGCAGCCGAGCCGCACCTCGAGCCAGAGCGCCACTGCCACGTCGCCCGCTGCCACCAGCGCCGGCGCCGACGCCACGAGCAGCGAGGCCAACATGGCGACCATGAACCAAACGGTCTTCACCCCGCGGCGCACCCGCTCCGCCCAGCCCTTCCCCGCTGCCGCCATCTCCCTGCGTTCCCCACTCCCGTCGTCTCCGGCGCTTGTACAAGCCGCCGCACTGTCCCCACCACAAATTTCCGGCGATCGCCGGCGGCCGAGGCTACCAGCCGCCGCCGCGCATGCGTCGCGGGCGAACCCCGCGCGAGTGCGGCGGGTTTAGGGTCCCGTGAGCGGGCCAAGGGGTTCGAGCCTCCGGGACGGCGGAGCGGCCCGACGGGCGAAGAGAAGAGGGGAGGCAGCACTGCGAACAGCGGAAGCGGCGGAGGGCATACGAGAAGAGGAGAAGAGGGGAGAGGCGGAACGGGAGGGGGGAGGGTACTTATGGAACAGTGGTTTGTGATTTTTTATTTATTTTTTGTTGCAGGGCATGTGAATTATTTATTGTGTTAATTAATTCTGGCTGTGACTGGGTCATTAAATTTTTTGTTAGTGTGGTGAAGTGAGCCTCATCGGTAGGAGACGAGGAGCCTCTGGCTTTTGGTTTTGTTGTCTGTATCCCAAAGGTTTTTTGTTCGTTTCCTTGTTGCTACTGTTGGTAGAAGCAGGTTTTTGCGTTGGAGACAGATGGAGTCCCTCGGTTACAAGAGGTCTAGCTTATGTTGGAGAAGAAATCAGCCTGCTGGGCTGTGCTGGCTGCAGCTGCAAGATCTCCGCTCACAATTTACTGAGCTGAAAAAGCTACAGCACTAGCTACAACGAGCACAGATATCTTTTTGTTTTCTAGTCGTGACTAGATTAAAGACAGATGCAAAACAGATTTATAGGAGACGCTCTTGCTCTGCTTCCCATCTTCTCTTCTTCTTTTTCATCTCTTCCTCTACCTTCTTGGTTTCTAAGGGATATTATCACTGTTCCTTGGAAGCACTTCCTCTGCAGTGGGTTTCCTTGTACTTGAGTCATTGGCAGGTGGATCCTACTACAATCAAAGTCCACCAATTAATGACTCAACTGTAAAAACCAACTACAGTGAAGCCTCATCGCTATATCTATCTCTCACTGTATATAAAAGATAGCACACATCTATGTTAACCATGTTGTGCTCACTCTTACACATTTGGTGTGTCAAGAGTCTCATTCCTCAATAATTTGGTTTATACATCATATTAAGTTGAGTTGGCCCAAACGATTTCTACATATAGAATGTGTTTAGAACATTTTATCTTCGTTTATAAATATATTTGAATCAATATTTTTAATAAACCATTTGCATTATTCGCTAGAAAAGCACCCAAAGTACTAAACAAATATAGATATGCCTCAAGAGCCTAACTTGTAAACTTTTTGTGGTGGGTGAGTGGATAGGGAAAGGTTTGAACCATGTTAAGTTTGATTGGGTTTCGAAGGCAGTTCAAGTCATTTTGTTTGAGACAAAATTCTACCTCTATTTATTAAATATGTATAAGGTGATATAAGTCTTCAGTTTATTATATCAACATAATATACAGTTTAGTCCTCTTCGTTAAAATGCAATTAACTATGAATCTCGTCCCATTTCATGTGGAATCCATACTGATTACCAAAAAAATTTGCCACGCGGTCATTGACATGAGGGAAGATAGTTACAATGACATGAATTGTATTGATATCTAACTTGTCCATAGACTCATTCGCAAGGGCAATACTAATCGAAAGTGCAATGCTAATGAACCTGGATCATCATCCAGACCATGTATTTATTGATTATAAAGCTTATGCTAATTTGTGCACTTTGTCTGACATACACCATTGTTAGTATGCAAGAATAAGAAATTACGTTTTTAACTTCCCATGAAAGTAACAGGAACTAAACGTTGCATCCCTTTTCTCTTTTCGATAGAGGAGTTCTTCAAAATTCCACTCTACAAGCGGGTGCAAATATTTCATAGAACCTGTCAGAAGAAAACCACCCGTTTGCGCTGGCAAAAGGAGTGATCCCATCCCATAGCGACCCGTGGTGCCAATATTACCCCGGCAGCAGCACAGTACCCCCCCAGCCACCAACCGGCCCCAACCCCAAACGGTCGGGACTAGCGGGAGGAGGCGCGGCGTGCACGCGATCGCAGCCGTTCGTTCGCTGCTCCCCTGCCGCGGCACGGGTGGCTCCACGCCCACTGTCCAGTCTCGCACTGCCTGGGCTAGCCACTCCCCAGCTCCCCGTCCCCGCACCCCCACGCTCCTTTTCCTGCAGATACGGCGCGGGCCCCGCTCCAGCGTAGCCCAAGCCCAACCCGGCACATGCGCCTCGGAGGCCCCACTTCCAGCGTGGAGTGATTCACGCGTGGGCCTGGATCCCCTAGAGCAGAGTAGGTGCTGGCGCTGCCTCCTGCTAGTCACAATTCACATACTGACAACTGACAAGAAATAGTGTTGGCATTCAGTAGTGTTTGGATTAATTAGACGGAGGGCCAGTATGATTTGTTCAGTTTTAACCTCAGCTTTTTTTCTTTTCTTTTTGAGCTCGAATGCTCGATGCTCTGTTCGCGTAGTTTAATCCCGGTTCGAGTAGAGCTTTGCGTCGTAATAATGTCTTGGCGCGAAACCCCCGTTCAACAACAGCTGCTGGATGCATGATTGTCAATTATTCTTCCCTGTTGGTTTTTTTATACGTTTTGGGTTTGGTTGGCGACGTGGAAAATTTCTTGATTTGCATGGCTATGTTAAATTATTAGCGTTAAAGAATGTCAATGTTCGGCTGGTCATGTTCCAGCTTGTTTCTGCTTGTTTCAGCTTGTTTCAGCTTATTCTCTCTCACAGAATACTATTCAATCATCCAAAACCATCCAAAATCAGCCCAAAGGCTACCAGCCGAACGCCTTCGTTACAGCTTGTGCGGGCAATGATTGATTGGTACAACGCAAATAGTCCCGAGAAAGGAACTCTCTTTTGATAGGACTGCAGGCGTTCTAGAAAAGAATGCAATTTTAGGCACATTCTTGATTAAAGTGCTCAAAGTTTGATTAAATATATAGTTAAAATATTAACGCATATAACGCCAAATAATTATATTATGAAAATATATCTCATGACAAATCTAATGATACTTATTTCACATCATAACTATTTATATATAGTTAGTTAAACTTGAGATACTTTAATTTGCTATTATGCTAGAATTTATATTCTTTTCCGGATGGAGGGATGAACTTCAAAATTAGTGTTTAGATCATCAATTGCTTCCTTTTAGAGACGTACGACATTAATATTCAAGAACTACTTTATTTTCAAAGCGGAAAGGATTCTAGAAAATAATTACATAATATACACTAGAGCAAAATTAGAGCCCCTCATGTTTATACAAGCTAGAGTAGTGCGTGTATAAATCTTCAAGCTGCAAGCCATATGCATAGTCGTACAATAGTTGTACGTCCTATTACAATGCATGGGTATGTTCGCTAGTTAATACTCTTATCTGTAATGCACTATTACCTTTAGTACAACCAGAAGAAAATTCTTATGCTTGGGGAGTGGAGGTACATACTAACCGGAAGAGAGAGTATCAGACAAAAATTTGGAGAAAGATTTTTTCTCGTTTTAATATTGTATGTATACACGTATAAAAGATAGATTAGATGGCACGTACTCTCTTTGTCTCACAGGAGATACCAATGTAAATAGAAAATAACCTAATATTTCTATAAAAGTTACTCTATAGTGTTTTTTTAGTGGGTTACCGTAGAAAGTATCTACGTGTGACCTACATTTTTGCTTATAATAATGATACTATTTGTGGTAAAAAAATCAATGCTATAATTTTTTTATAGGACCGATAGAGTAAGTTTTGAAAAATGAAGTTCATGCATTCTGAGCATATAGGAGTACTATTGTCTCCGTTTTTCTCCGAGCTCCTTCGTCATAAACGTTTTGTGTGTTTTATAAAACACGAAAACGAGAGCTTTCTTTACACATTGGTTCTACGCTTATCATCGGAGACCAAAACACGTCTAAATCATTGACCCTCGGACCTGCACCATAGTCCATAGGTAATATAGTTCTAGCTAACACGTGTGGATCACCAAGCGTTTTGTGTTGGTCTTCCTCTTCCATCTTGTGAGTTGGGCACGCCACGGTACTGACAACTGATTACAGGAGCCTGCCTGGTCAAGTAGGATTTTTTTTTATTTTTAACAATTTTTTAAACTATTTTTAATTCTAATACTGTTTTTTTTAAACTAGCACTTTTGGCCGCGCCTATTTGCATGGCCTGGTGAAATCACGTTGCCGCCATGCATGGGGGCGTGGTAGGATCGGTGACGTGATAGCGACAGGGCTGTTGAACGCTAACGTGGCCGGGGCTGCCGCGCCCGGATCTTGGCGCGGCACTGACGCGCCACGGAGCATGGCGCGGCAAGCCCGCGGCAAGACAGGCAGGCGAGCAGAGGTCAGGAGCGGAGCGAGGTCGGTCAAAGATTCGGTCTCTTGTTTTTGGGCGCGACGTCGCGATGAGCTAGCGGCCCCCTCCAACGCAAGACGTGATTTAACGCATGACGCTGACAGGGTGGAGATTTATACACGCACCGCTCCTATCGCGCCCCATGCATGGCGCGACAACATGATTTCGCCGCGCCATGCGAACAGGCGCGGCCAAAAGTGTTAGTTTTGAAGAAAAAAAATAAACAATGTTAGAATTAAAAATAGTTTAAAAAATGTTAAAAATAAAAAATTTTCTCAAGTAGTAAGGCAAAAGACGAGGGCATATCCGGTACAGTACGTGGGATCGACGAGACGGTGAGTCGACCAATCGGCTCGTGCGTCAGCGTGGTCGAATCGCGGTCTGAGCCGAACCCGAAGCCAAGTAGTAGGGCGCAGCTTTTCATGCGCCGCTAGGCACAGGCCCCCTCCTTTGCCCGCTTTCCGTGTGGGGTCCTGTTTGGACCCACACGTCAGTCGCCGAAAGAGTTGAAAAAATCCTCGCGTGCACTCGTAGCCCGTAGCCCGTAGGGCCATGCAGCCGAAAGGCGCTCCCCTCCTCGGGGCTCGGGAGGCGTCAGGGATCTAACAGTAACGGCCGAAAGGACGGTGGAACGCAGCGCGGGTTGAGACGCGTTACTGCTGACTTGTGGGCCCATCCGCTGATTCCCCGCTGCTGACTTGTGGGCTCCTCCGCCGATTCCCCGCGCAGCCGCAAGTGGCGTCGTGTCATCCCCTGTTAACTAACGTACCTTTCCTGCGGCCTGCAAGCCGTTAGAACACATGCACATGGCAGCACGGGGAAAAGTG
Source organism: Miscanthus floridulus (assembly GCF_019320115.1). Taxonomy (NCBI): domain Eukaryota; kingdom Viridiplantae; phylum Streptophyta; class Magnoliopsida; order Poales; family Poaceae; genus Miscanthus; species Miscanthus floridulus. The sequence goes on along the minus strand of NC_089584.1, from coordinate 89,970,083 downwards.
ACTCGCCTCCAGCCCTTTTTACTGCCACTGCCCCCCGCGTGAATTGACTTGCGTACTGAGCTACGAGTACTGTACTCCACTGACTGCTGGGACCATGGCCCCGGGCCCCGGGGCGCAGTGCAAGACAGCCAGAGGGGTATGGTACGCACGCGCGTGAGGGAGAAAAGCTGCCGCGGAAGAGCTAGTAGATGCCGTGGCCTGACCTGACAGTGCGATCGGGGCCGTGCGAGTTCTCTGGCACGTCGGGATTCTCACCTACTACGGTGAAACAACAAAGGAATCCAGTCACCAAGCAAGCGCTATGACCGCTCGCTGTCTTGTTGCTTTTAGTAACAACAGGAAAAGCGAAAAGAACGTCACATTTTCATAGCACACAAACCAGGTGGCAATGCTCGCATTACCTGAAACAGACGCATCATTGGAAGTGCGAAAGGTGCGGTCCGGTGCCATGTGCGGCTCGGCTCGGCGCTTGCGACATTCATGTGACCGCCCCCGGCGCCCGGCGGCACGTTCCCTAGTTTTGGAATACCCACAACACAGATCTGTGTGGTGCCGGTCCTGGGCTCCCGGCATATATATATATATATATATATATATATATATATATATATATATATATATATATATATATATATATATATATATATATATATATATATATATATATATATATATATATATATATATGGAAAGTATATTCAGTAGCCAGCTACAAAATAAGTTATTCTATAGCCACCTTCATTTACGATAATTTTATATACTAATTTACGATAATGTCAATACATATTTACGATAGTTGGGTTACTATAACACATAGGGATATTACCATAACGTTATAGTAAACCACTTAGTAAGAAGTTACTATAACACATAGGGATAATACATATTTTGTAGCCAGCTACAGAGTAGTAGTTCTATATATATAGAACTACTACCATGTAGCTGACTACAAAATAACTTATTCTGTAGCCACTTTGAGTTACGATAATTACTATGTTAATTTATGAGATTATAGTAACTCCTTACTAAGTGGTTTACTATAACGTTATGGTAAATATCGTCATGTGTTATAGTAACCCAACTGTCGTAAATATGTATTGACATTATCGTAAATTAGTATATAAAATTATCGTAAATGGAGGTGGTTACAGAATAACTTATTTTGTAGCTGGCTTATGTTAATAACTTATTCTGATCGAAGCAAGGACCGTTTGATGCGCGCGCACATGCATGTGCGATCTGGCCACGCGTGCGTACGTGCTAACACGCATGACCGGTCAATGAACACCCTGAGATGTAGATTATCCCATCCCCCACCCCACCGGGGTTCTTCCTTGGGAGACGTACAGTGCATCCATATCTAGATCTTCAGGCGCTCATAACATGTGTTTTTATTTGACTATAAAACGAGATGAAACACATGTAATGATGAACCGGCCATCATGACAATAGTTTAAAAACTGGCCCGGCCGGCCGCGGCCGGTCCCTGCCAAGTACGGAGTAGACCCAACGATCGAACGGAATACGAGACGGCAGCATCCAGACGGGGACCGTTGCGAGCGGTACACCCCACGTACGTTACGCCGTTCGACCCGTCCGTCCCGTCCCCGTCGCCCTGGCCGATCCGCAGCGCGTGGCAGCACGTACCAGCAGCGCGGGACCAGGCACCGGCTGCGTGCATGCGGCTCTGCTGTACGTGCGCTAGGCTGAGGCTGCTACAGTTCGGATTCAACGCCTCGGCCTGACTCTTGTCTCATTAGAATTGCAGCACGAGCACGATCGTCGACTGATCCAGTGCTGCCGCGCGTCTGTGCCACGAATAAACGCACACGTACTGTCAGGCCACACACAGCTCCGTCCCGCGCCACCATTCATTGTTCAGTCAAAGGATGTCGCCAAATTTGTTCTTGTTTCCCGGGCTGACGGGGCGCGCGCTCTCTCTCCATGCGTGTTTTGTGCAGTAATCAAGCTAAAAATGGATCAAACTTGACAAGTGACAGTTGAGGATGTGACGGGGGCTCAATTTTCCCTTGGTTCTCCTAAAAGGATGCAGTTCCAATTTTAGTTAGAGTCACATGCAAAATTGCATTAGCATTTAAGTATATGAATGAATAGAATCATTACCCCTTATTATACATCGAGTCCAATTTATTGGAACGGAAGGAGTGTTACTTAGAATTGAGGTAGTAACTCCATCAGGTTTAGTAGTGACTGCACTTACCACTGTACACGTACCAGCACAAAAGTTTCTAAAGTGCGTAGAAATTATCATAGTTTCTACATGTATTTATTGTCCTGCCCGTTCAGCTTTTGTGAAGAGAGACAGAAATTCGTAGAAACCGTTTCTTCTTTAGACTGGAAGTCTACATGAAAATCAAGAGGCGAAGAAACGAAGACAACAGCGTTGGGGACGGATCCATCGTTTCTATTCCATGCTCGTAGATCCCGTGCGCCCTCCCCTTCCCTCCCCATTCCCACCGCGACACCCCGGCTCGCGCGAGGACGTCCGGCGGACCTAATTTTTTTTTACAATTTGACCCCTTTTTTTGAAAAAAATTACGTTTGGCCCCTTGAGAGACTTAAACACATCTTTGGACCCTGAGGGTCGGCGCCAGGACTCATGGCGCCGAGGTAACACGTCTCGGCGCCACAGATCTTGGTGCCGAGGTGCCTAGCCGTGCACAGCAGTGCATCCTAGATGGCGTTCACGTGGCCAGTACCTCAGCGCCAGAATACACCCGGCGCTGAGCTCGGCGACATAGATCTTGGCGCCGAACTGGGTATGCACCCTCGCGACGGGATGGGTGCGGGAGACACGGCCGCGAGACGGACTACGGCTGCTGCGTGCGCCATCCTCTCTCGGGACGCGTGGCTGGGTTTGCGGGGATAGTGTAAATCCTGTGACACCTACCCACCCCTGGAGAAAATGTTATCTTCTTTACTCCTAGAATGGCTCCTGCAACTGCAAATGCAGATTTGACCTCCCAGAACGAATCCAAATCAGGAGAAGATGTTTCACATGGAAGAGTGAGCTCTTGAGCTGAAGGTAGGCCCTTATAAAAGGTTTTCCTGTTTCAGTGAAATTTGTTAATCGCCATTTAGATCCCCCGAGTTGTGCCGAGAACTGTGAAACTGAAACCAAATTTGTTGGATCTAAATTGGCCTGACTTGTTTAGATCGTAACTCCACTATTTTATGTTAATAGGTGGCGATGCATTTGAGATCTGGAAATTGTAGTACAAAAATGTTGTATTTGATGTAAACATTTTTTTTTTGTCCCTTGCAGCTATCGGACAACTGGGTGCATAGCTTGGACCAGCACAACTGAACACTCAGCAACTTGAAGGTATTAGCTCAATGCTTGCCTGCTGTTTGTGCCATCTTTCCATTTTGCTTTTAGAAATCACAGATTCTTTTGTTTCCTTAACTTTCAATCACATCCAGTCTTATTTTTAGTAAGAGCAGAGGAATAAGACTGAAATCACTGAGATACGGGCTTAAGGCTTACCCTCGATGAAGTCCAATTTTAATCGGGAAGTAATCTGTGTTACCATCGCTATGTAAAAACACTATCAAATTTTCACTGCGTTTATGTAAAACATATTAACATATACAAGTGTTGAAATAAGTACACTATCAAATTAAACATATCTAATTGAAGAATTTAATGAAATTAACTTGATATTATGTTATTGCATTTTTTATATAATTGTTCAAAGTTAGTAAAAAATGACTTTAATTTGAATAAATCTAATATAAATTATATTTAAAATAGAGAGGGTAGATCATATTGGCATATTTAATTTCTCAGTGATACAACTATTTTAGCCACATACTTTTCTCTGTACTGAGATGTAATCTACCATTACTAGAGAAATAAATATACGCACATAAATAGGGGCTAACTGATGTGACTCTTCAAGTAATTCAAAATAGGCTGCTCCTCTGCATGCGCTGCACGGTCTCCAGCCATGTGTCCCGAGGGAGGAGGGCGCATGCAGCAGCCGTAGTCCGCAGTCCACCTTGCGGCCGTGTCTCCTGCACCCATCCCGTCGCGCGGGTGGCGCCGAGGTATCGGCCACGTGAACGTCACCTAGGATGTCCTACTGTGCACGGCCAGACACCTCGACGTTTAAGATATGTGGCGCTGAGACATGTTACCTCGTTGCTATGAGTCCTGGCGCCGACCTCCAGGGTCCAAAAATGAGTTTAAGTCTCTTAAGGGGCCAAACTTATTTTTTTTTCAAAAAAAAAGGGTTAAATTGTAAAAAATTAGGTCCGGCGGAGCTCGCGGCTGCTCGGCAGCGCTCGCTGCCGTCCGTCGTCGCTGTCTGCGGAAGTCGCGACCGCTCGACGGAGCTCGCAGCCACGTCCGCCTCGGTTCTCCGCGGTCTCCCAGCACATGCGCTGCTGTCCGGCACCGCCGTCTGCGGAGCTTGTGTCCGTGTGAATCAATCGATCCCATGCCCCCCCGCACACGCCGTCGCAGACCCCTGCCCCAGGCGCTGCAGAGCTTGCAGAGGCTGGCGCGGCCGCGGAGCTCGTGTCGCCTCGCTGCCGCAGACCCCCCACCCTGTGCGCCGTGGAGCTCGCGTGGCCGCAGAGCTTGCGCCGGCTCGCCACCGCCCACGGTGCTTGCACAGGCTCGCCCCATGGCCTCCATGATGTGCTTGGCGAGCTTCCTCAGCTCGGCCCAATACTTGCGCATGGTTTCCTTGAACGCCGACGGGACGGCCGGCACTGGTAGCCATCGTGGATCTTGCTCGCTGCCGTCTCGTGGACCTCGCGCGCCGTCGGCTACCACGATGAAGCCGTTCTACCCAGCCACACGGAGAAGCCACCACAGAGGATTTGGTGGGGAGAGAAACAAACGCGAGAATGATTAGTCCAATTTCTAGCTAGGCTCTCCTCAAAGTGAGAGAATAGTTCTAGATGTGGAAGCAAGGTTAATAATAGAGCTAAATGCTTAGCTATAAGTCAAGTTATAAGAGACAAGTCCTATAATTGTCTACTATTTATCTATAAAAAAGTTTTATTATTATTATTATATGGTATCACGTCTTACTTTCTTTTTCCTACTTCTCGTATATACTATTGTTTGGGCCATGGATACCTATGCTTCTGTTCGGTGCCCAGTTTAGTATTAGAATAAAAAGCTAAGCTCTCTTCTATATTCTCTCTTCTCCCCTCCGTTACTGTACTCGCTCTTAACAGACTACTGATTCAAATACGTACCACATCCAATCATTGATCGTACAGGTAGCACGCTAGGCTCGCCGCCACAACTGCCCAGCAAATGAGACCACGGCTGGTAGCTGCAACAACCATCGGCCATCACGGCCAAGTGCGGCCAGCCTTGTGGACGTGTAGCGTCTAGCCCCTCGACCGTAAAACTCGGTCGAAATGTCAGAAGCATGCAGCTATAGATTATTGCTTGTAGCATTATTATTCCTTAATTTATGAATATGTCCAGCTGCTGAGTGATGCTTTTTAGGTCGTCGTGTCGAATAATACGACTCCTATTTGGCACCTAAACTCATCTGGTTCGGTGGTTTGCCCCAAATGATGGGGCATGTACTCTGTGGCCGTGGGCCGTGGCCGGATACGTACACAGCATAAACCCGCCCAATGCAGATTAAAGTTTGCTCTCTATCCTATTTCCAACAATGCGGTGTCATACACCCGAGCCGAGAATTGCATTGGATAGGGTGACAGCTAGACAAGAGATTGTGTCTGAATCATCGCCCTGTCATGCCCACTACCAGGACCGGTTGGTGGTGCGTGAGCGAGGGGACGGGATTGGAGCCCAGGCATATATGATGATCCTCCATCTTTGTAATGACAGTGAAGATGTCAATGATAATCGAATTTGTTAGAAGGATCGATCTTTTCGTTTGATCTCATGGGTCCCTGGGCTTATTGTTTAAGCGTTCCTCCACCTGGTCGTCGCGTTGGATCATGGTCCCGCGGTCCTTAAACATTTTTGGCCTTTTGGGGTCCTTGAGTGCTGAGTCCACACAAATGGGTTGTTAATGTTGGAAGGAAAAAGAGGCCAAAAATGCTTCAGTGGACGCATGACTAGGGCAGACTTTGGGGTCCTTGAGTCTTGAGTCCACACAAACGGGTACTAATAGGGTAGTACATGCTACATGCATGGCACGGGAACGAACCAATTTGAATGGAAATATGGAATGCTCTCGCTCGTATTTAGTATTCTAGCAGTAGCAGCAGTACCATAGTAGTAGTAATAAAGTCAATCGCCACACTAAGGTGTTCGGCTGATCTACTGCTGGCTTGTTTCGGCTTGTTTCAGCTTGTTTTATCTTATTCTCTCTCACAGAACACTATTTAATCATTCAAAATGAGCCGAAAATCCACTGTTCATCGGATCAGCCGAACACGCGGCCATATGCCCATATATGCATGCATACGGACTGATATGACGGATCAGTTTTGATAACAACCCTTATCGTCGACAGAATAATAAGTTCCCCGATCCAGCTAGGTGTTTCGACCTCAACGGGGCACAGGCACAAAACATAAGCAAATGGCCAACTGGGTTGTGATTGTGTTCCCCAACATAATCATGGGTTCAGAGAACGGATTACAAGCACGGTCGTGATCCGATGGAACACATACTGCTGGCGACGGGCAGTGCACATCACCTCATCTTCCTCGTTCTGATGCGAAAGCTGCTGGTCTTCGCAAGAGACGGTGATGCATAGTACTCATACGGTGGAAAATCACCACAGCTACAGCTCAGTCGTGTCCAACTCCAACCACACATAGTGGTTGAAAAGCTTACTGCCATTGCGACCATCATCAATACATCGTCACACAGAGTTTCGCTTTTCCCCATCCGTGAGTCCGTGACGCTGAGCTAGGTAGCTGCTAGTTGACTCACAGCCACAGGCTCACAGCATCTCTGCTACGTACGCTAATTAAGGCCCGTTATAAAGATCATTCCGAGTTTATCCGACCCTAAGACGTCTCACACAACTTAATGCTGCAGCATCCTGTTATTAAGTTATTTAGCCGCCGGCTTCACTAACTATGCCTCATGTGCTTACGGCGCCGTGTCTCGTACATGAATCTCCAGGTGTCCCCAAGATAATACTCGGTCTTTGCCAACCACGATGGACAACATCGCATAGGTAATGCTCCAGATACAGTGATAGCTTCAAAGTTCATCATGTTCAGCTGCACCGTCGTCGTACCCATCGGTCTCCAACACATGCATCCTTCAAATTCCCTTGTCATGTACAGTGCATGGCTCCAACTCCAAGAGCATGAACATAACAGCAGTAGGTTACTCTAAAGATTTTGTTATTACGATAGGGAGGATACTACCTTCCACATGTCCTCGTATGGTGTTGGGGATAATCTGTAGCTGCAGGCGCAGGAGCAAAGCAAGCAGAGGGGCAGAGCAAGCTTTATGCCAATCAGGTTTTGGACGCATCCGTCGTCCACCCTCCACCGCGCCACATGCGAGCAAATACACCGTGGGAGATCCCAGGAAAGTGCCTCGGAGGTTTGTTTAACTACAGCCTTCCAGGCCCATGATTAATCCGTTGCTGGAAAAGCGGGGGAGGTGTCGCCTGCAAATCAGGGGTTTTTCTCTCTGATCAAGTACAGGGAGTATATGTGTATCTTATCAAGGTTTGACCAAGCCTTAGGATCGGAGTAGTAGTGTGGAATGTTTAATGATACTATGCAGGCTCCGTTCGCTTGTAGGAATCTAGAGAAATCTAAAGGAATTTGTTAGAGGAAATCAGCCGTGAACAGTAACTTTCAGCCGTAAACGGTGCAATTTTTGCACCCGCCCAACGGCCTGTAACTTTCAGCCGTAAACAGTGCAATTTTTGCACCAGCCCAACGGCCTGTAGTCTTACAAACGTTTTGGACGTATCGGCATTCAATTTCTAACGATCCAGCAAAACATCCGAGTAGCATGGCAAAAGGTAATGCAAAGTAGTGTGCTTATTTCAAACTCCAGGGGGTCCGCGCCAGGAACGTTTAAGCTGGCATGCTAATTTGAATTTTCAATTTTGTAGGTAGATAAAGCCAATACGGCAGTCTAGCTAGCTACAACAGCAATGAGATGATGGATTCAATCATTCATCAAACATATACAAAAACCGGGGATTCCTGCTGCATCACTGCTGCTGCTGCTACTGGTCTCTCTCTCTCTCTGAATCCACTCTTGGCCCCTAGTATTGCTATTGCGTACCAACAAGACAGCAGGAGCAGTAGGAATCTTCTCTGTGCAACTGCAACTCATTGCAAATCATAAGAGAAGAGAGAATCAGTACAAGAGTCGTTGCTTTTTTTTTTATTTGAAAATAAACATTCCAACAACTTATGCTGTTATTGGTGTCTTTATGTCCATCAGGGAGAGAGAGAGAGAGGAGGAGAAGGTGTGACTACTGGACAGTGGCCAAGATTTCAGCAATTCTTGTCCATAAACAGTGTAGCATTCCAATCGTGTCACAGAGCCGTGCAGATCGGACAGGCTAGCGCCGTATGCCTGCTCGGCTGCTTTGCTCGGTTACGTTTCTTCTGGCAAGGGCGCCCAATGCTGAGGAAAAAGAACAGGATATAGGCTGTTGATCCCCTTTTGTTTTCCAAAACATCTCTGTGAGCCATTTTTTTTTTGGTGTAATCGCTTCATATGGATTCCGATGACTTGGTATATTCTTTATTCTAGCTGAACAGGAAGTCGACAAAAACAAAACAAGGTATCTATGTCTATCCTCGTCGTATCTCTGTTGAACGACAGCGGCCATGGGCTGAATTTAACGGTGGCGGGCTCTGGTGGGCATTTATAGGATACCGTGAATCCGTGGATGGGCCTAAGCCCGATCCTTTGAAATAGTCACCCGAAGTCCATTTTCAGGTCCTCGAGTTAGGGCTGGCTTTGACAATCCGCATAGGAGCTTAGTACATGACGCCAGGCAGTTACTACTTTTGTTCCCAGACAATTACTACAGGTCGCTGGCAGCTGGAAATTACGGAGAAAAAGGTAAAAAGTAGTAGGCGCAGTCAGTCTCGCATGCTCTCTGCGACTTTTAACACTCGGAGGTTTGCAACCTGCCTACTCCTGTAGTGAACAAAAACCACACTGTCAAACGCCTAGGATGGCCGATGCGAGAGCGGCCGGCAAGCTCACGAGTTACAGTGCGTATCGTATCCCGTCGATTCCAAGGGTGGATGGACTGATGGAGGCAGCCTTTTCGATCACGAATCACGCGTCTGGACTCTGGACCCTCAGCTCCCCCACCGGGCATGGGCATGGGCATGGGCATGGTGGAACTGGAGCCACGGGTGGCGGGGTACGGTCTGGTGGACTTACCCGTGGGCCGGGTGGCGTTACCTGTACTTGGCCCCGCCTCACGATGCACGGCAGGCTAAGGTATTGCATAGCGATGGTACAGTAGGATTAGGATCGAGTGGAGCGGCTAGAGCACCAGCGAACACGCACGAAAACAACGTCGAGGAGTGTACGGTGGGACTGCTGATTGAGCACCGCCGAAGGCTGGATTCGTACTCAGGTGGCGACCGGCACAGCCCAATCGAGTAGCGACGGACAAGCCGCAGTTGCCTTCCAGCCCAGTTTCGTCCCCCCGGCCTGCTGTAGTGCGAAGTTTTGAGAGGCCCGTCGCAAGGAATGGGCTCAGACACTATTAGCCCATACCCAAAGGCCTAGGAGCACGCGGGTTCGTCTCAGTTAGGCATGGCCCATTTCGGCAACCAGCTGAGCTGACGGTCAGACTGTCTGGAGTGTCTTGTTCATATGATCGGGCATCACAAGCCCATGTTTAGTTCCAACCCAAAATCCTAAAAAGTGCTACAGTACCTATCACATCGAATATTTACGGTCCATGTATAGAGCATTAAATATAGACGAAAAAAAACTAATTGCACAGTTTAGTGGGAAATTACGAGACGAACGTTTTGAACCTAATTAATCCATGTTTGAACACTAATTGTCAAATAAAAACGAAATGCTACAGTAGCCCCTAAATTCCAACTTCCTGCCACTAAACACGGGCAAACACGCTCAGGTCGCCAATCTCAGATAGAGACAAATCTCTGATCGCTTAGGCGTTATGCCTATGAGTCAGTGCAACTGAACGGCGTTCCATATGACCTGATAAGAGCGATTTTTTTTTATCATATCATATCGTATCATATCCTATACTTTTATAAAGCTAAACCCTACTAAATAATTTTTCTTTTTATGTAAGATGTCCACATCATTTTTCACTAAGTAACCCATTAGATATTTCATCTCTTCATGCAACGTGTCCACTTCATTCCTCGCTAAGTAAATGTCATCCCTTGTTAATTTTCAAAAATATCAATGTCATCTCTATCATGTGCAATACTTTGTTTCATCGCATGTTCCTCTATAATTAATTAAATATTCTATTGATTTTTCTTCTATTAGCTTATCGATTTTTTACCAAATCTCATATCATAAAATAACATGCAAGTCAAATTCATATATATAGACAGTATATAGAATGGCATATAGTAATGCTACATATATAATAGATTTATGTTTAAGAAAATCCAACAGCAACGCGCGGGATAGTCTTCTAGTCTTTAACACTTTTTAAAAGAATTTTTAAATATGACACGGTTAAACTTTTTTTAAAACTAACACTTTTGAACGCGCCTAGCTCGCTGGCATGGCAAAACAACGTCGTCGCGCCATGCATGACGGCGCGGCAGGCCTGCCTGCGTGGCAGTTAGCCACGCGCTAACTCGCTGATGTGGTGGGGCTGTCGCGCCATCGACTTCGGTGTGGGCCTTGCCGCGACATTGACACCGGCGTGGCAAGGCCGAATACATAACCGCACTCGACTCCCTCCCTCCCTCTCCTTCACTTCTCTACTTCACTCGTAGGAACAGGCACCGCCGGCCCCTCTCTCCCTCCCTCTCCTAAGCGCATCTGTCCCCTCTCCCCCCCTTCTCCTCTCCCCCCCTTCTCAGCGCAACCCCCCATCTCTCTCTCTCCGTCGTCCCCCTCTCTCCCTGTCTCCTTCAATTCTCCTCCCCCTCCACTCTACACTATTCATGTCAGCGAGTCAACGCGTGGCTGACTGCCACACTGGCAGGCCTGCCATGCCGCCATACATGGCGCGGCGACGTTGTTTTGCCGCGCAAGCGAGCTAGATGCGTCCAAAAGTGTTAGTTTTTTTAAAAATGGTTTAACCCTTTCATATTTAAAAATTGCTTTAAAAAAGTGGTAAAAATAAAAAAAACATAAGAGCAAGGTCAATAATAAAGCCAAGTGTTTGGCTATAAGTCAAGTTATAAGAGCCAAGTTATAACAGTTGTCTCTTATTTATCTGTAAAGAAGTTTTTTTTTTTCTAATTTCTCCTCACAACACTTGCTATTTGGGCCCATATTACATATGCATACGTATTTACTTGCATGATAGCCAAGCTCTCATCTCTCTCATATTTTCTCTCCTCCACATCAGCATTAGCTTGACTGTAAACCTATTATTGTACTTGCTCTAATGGATTAGGATCCTAATCGATATGGACAAATTTAATTAAACCTGAGTCTAATCCTACTACAATACAAAATGACTAATTAATATCCAATATAATTGTTTTTAAGTCCAAATCCATCCACCATGATTTAATAACACTAAAACTATTATGATTACATGTTGGCCCTATGCCAAAAACTGGACCTTATTTAGAATTAAAAGTTCAAATGCTTCTGTTCACACCTTAAAATTGTTTAGCGAAATTGATTAAAATTTGCTAGAGATGACTCAATATGATTGTTCGCTACTTTATATAGATCGGTCCAATTAGATATATGTGTGCGTGCCACATCAATAGCTAGACTCTAAATAAAAACCGAATTCACAACTTAATTTTCTAATGAAATTAACAAAAATTTGTTAGAGATGACTCAGTACAACTGTCCGCTACTTTATACAGATTGGTGTGACCAGTAGATATAGTTGGCCCTCCTCCAATCGATCAGACTCGAATATATAGAGGCCATCAATTCCTCCGAGGCGCACTAAAAAGTAAATCCTAAAAATTATCATAAAAATCACAAAGATCTTGCCATTAATACCCTAATTACCATTGATAATAGTAGCATCTAATCTATAAACAATTGATTTCATTTGGAAAGTGTCGGATATATGGGACCAGGATAACTCACCGCCTGTATTAGTATGAGGCCCATGTACGCTGGGCGTGACAACAAACGTGATACGGACTAGGTCGAAGACAACCAGTATGAGTCCCATGTCCGGTGGGCGTGATAACAAACGTGATGATCAAGTCAGCTGATCAGATCTCATGTAACCCTATCCCCAGGCTATAAAAAGAGGGGTAGGGACCCCATCAGTACCCTTTTACATCCATTCTAGCGCATAGCTACCATCAGCGACCCCTGTAACTCAAGCATACAAACAGATAGAGATCTACTTCAAACTAGACGTAGGATACCACATACCTGAACCAATATAAACCCTATATCTTGTGTGCTACCCATTTGATTTCCTGTGCGTAGATACACTGATCCGTATTACCAGAGTAAATACTTTCGACAGGAAGAACCGGTAAATTCTACGTACAAATGTTAATCTTCATTTTGCCTCGATCAGTCAAATTTGAAAGATTACTCCCGGACTGCTCTACTGATCTTCTCGCTTCAGACTCACTAAACCTTCTCAAAGACTCCTTTTGCACTGAGAACACAATTCAACATTTAAGTTACCCACCTATACTATTATGAGAAATAATATAAAGTACCCTCCACCCCCACCAAATTTTCTTCTAATTCGTCGCCTTGCCATTATGAAAGATAATATAAGTAACGTATTAAGTTCTATCTTGGACTAAGAACATTTGTCTTATAAGATAGAAACATTCTATCTTAGACCTAGAACATATCCTATAGGCTATACACATTAAAAGAAAATGTTGTATCTTCATTAGATAAATGGGGTCTTGTTTTGAAGAATTTATTGCAAGAAACACGATGGATGGTGTAATTAAAATTTAATTTGGATACTTATTTGGTAACTGTATCTTTTTAAAACTTGGTACAAATGGTGGGCATACTTTTCGGCCTGCTAACAGTAATTCGATCAACGAAGCAATGTAGTATTAACTGTAGAATTCGTACTGGTTCATTATAATTCATTTCGGCCCACTATATTTCGATCAACGACGCAATCAGGGGAAAAAAAATTGGCGGCACTCTTCTCGCTGCCGAGTGGCCAGCGTATAACACGTCCCATGTGCTGGCTTATATTACCACCGCTAGAGATGAGAAAGGGTATCGAGAGAATTATAATAACAACTCACATATATATGGTTCAAATACAATCCTGTCCTGTGTCCTCGCTTATCTTCCTTCCCCTCCCTGTTGTGTTGTGCTGTTCGTCTGCTCCGATTCTAATTCGATGTCTTCTCTTATCCTACCTTGCTAACAGATACTCAAGGCGTTTCCTCGTATTGCGGCGGCGAGGGTGGCTGGGGAGCGCCACCGGATACGAGTGGTGGTGGACATAGCAAGGTTGAGAGGGCGTCATGTGGTGGCTCGCCAACAAGAAAACGTCGGAGAGGATGAAGAAGCCCTCTATGGCAGAGGGGGCCGCCGGGAGGACAGCAGGTGATGGTGTATAGACAGTTAAAAAAACGTGTGCACATATAGCAGCAGATTTCTCCTCCCAGTTGCCTTTGCTAAGCCATGCCACTCCAGTGTTTTCTGGCGCATGTGTCCTTTGCCTGGTCCAGATAATTGCAGGCTTGAAGCGTCCGCGAATCCCACTTTGCTGTCGAATAAATCTCTAAGAAAATCCCACTTTGCCGCGGAAAGAGACCGCCGCTCTGGGCCGCGCACCACCTGCGCTGCCTTTTCTGCTGGATCAGCGTCGCCAGTGGTCCGGCCTCATTCCTAAGTCCCCACCGTACCGCGCACGCAGGCGCGAGGACTGCGCGCGATTCCTGCACCTCCACGTCGCGCGGCGCACGCTCGGCGGCACAAGAGCGCGAGGCCGCTGCGGCCACTGCCATGAGGTCCCGGCGCCCACACGATTGCTGACTGTGCTCGCCCGGAGCCGCGGAGGCCGTGCCGCGGGGCGCCATGCACGCAACGGCCTAGCCCATGCACGTTCCCTGCTGCGCCGCGCCGCGTGCCGCCACACTGCCCGCGCCGCCGGTGCGCTATAAAGCCCGAACCACACGCGGCCACTCCCTCTCCGTGCAAATCGAAACAAACACCAGCAACACCACAGGTAGCTAGCACTAGCATACACAGCTCCCATCAGCCACAGTAGCAGCTTCTTCCTAGAGAGCTAGCTATCTTGGGCCAAGCAAGAACTTATCTTTGGTAGCTTGCAATTCGCTCGATCGCACACACTTAAACTGCGATGGCACCAGTGTCGCAGGCGGCTAGCTACCTCGAGCTCGTCCAAGGCGGCAGCGTTGCCTCCTCCTCGGTTGCCGTTTACGCCGCGCCTTGGGACGGGTGCTGCAGCGCGCGGGGAAGGATGGCGGAGACCGACAGTGACGACGACGACGACGACGACGACGACTGCGCTCCTGCTGCCTGACCGAGAACCCGCCGCGTTCTGGTGAAATTGATCTGTGTTTCTGAGATAATGAGATATGCTGCGCGTACGTAGGCGAAGTGGCGAACCGGCGAAGAGCATGTAGTAGTAGTAGTACGTACTATATTACTCCAGAATAGATAGAGTACGTGCCGCTGCTTCAAGCTAATAATTTGGTTGTTTCTACTCTTTAGGTAAGTAGGTATATATGTATTTCAGGTAGCTTAATTATGAGCCAGTGTGGTTTTCGTCCCGGGATTACGCTAGAGATCAGATCATGCAGCCTAGATTATGTAAGCAATAAACACTGGGTTAGATCTATCTGTACTTCGGATCTGATGACGCAATAAACTGTTTTTTTCCCTTAATCTACTTTGTACTTCCCTTACATACATCACACTTGTTGCTCGCTTGTTCTTATAGATGACCATTCGGGCCGCCCGGCCCGGTAGGGCACGGCACGGCAGAGCACGCCGTGCCGCCCTAGTCCACCGTGCCTAGCCGACGGCCTAGGCACGACCCGTCGGGCCACTTTTCGTGCCGGGTCGGCCCGGAAAGCACGACCTTTTTAACAGGCCAGGCCGGCCCAAGGCCTGCATCAGCAGGGGAAGGAAGAGACGAGGTCCTCAGATCAGCCGCGTGCTCCAACGGCGGCGGCGGCGGCAGCGGGTGGCCAGGAGGAGGAGGAGAGAGAGAGCAAGGCGGGGGAGGGGAGGCCATCGGCGCGAGCTGCTTGAGTCGCGGGAGGTGGCAGGCTGGCGGCGACCGTCGGATCCGGCGGCAGGAGCCATGAGGAGGATGGATGAGGCTAGATCCGTGGAGGATGGAGGAGGCCGCCCGCTCGACGCTGCTGTTGCTGCCGAGCTCGACGCCGCCGCAACAGCGCTCGACACTGCGTCACTGCCGCCGTCGGGAGGCCATGAGGGAGGGAGAGGCCATCCGCGCCGCGTCGCGGGAGGAAGACGAGGCGTGCGGTTGCGGGCTTGCGGCGCCGGGGAGGGGACTGCGCGGGGCGCCGACGGCGGGGAGGGGGAGGGGGAGGGGAAGGGAGTTAGGGTTCGGGGGTGGGAGGACTGGGAGCGACGGAGCGTGGGGCTCCACGGGGAGCCGCGGGCACGCTGGGCGTGCGGCTTATATATGAGGAGGGGGGAGGCGGGGATGGTGGGCTGGCCGCGCTGGGCCGCAGGGAGAGGAGTGGAGTGAGGAGGGGGATTGGGGTGGCCGGGCCGCTGCCGGGCCGGCTGACGCAGGCCGGGCCATGCCGTGCCAGCCCACGGGCCTGAGCAGTGGCCCAGGCACGGCCTGCTACCTCGGGCCGGGCTAGCCCAGGCCCTCATGTCACCGGGCCATGCTGTGCTCATGTCGGGCTAAAAAAGCGGGCTTCGTGCCGTGCCGTCATGCCTCGGGCTGCATGGATAGGTATACTTGTTCTTGTGGTATTCCAAGATAATTGTAGATTGGTCATTGCATGCATGCATGTGTGCACTACCGGAAACAGCAGATTTGCCGAGTGCAAAAATATTTGTCGAGTGCATTCTATTGGGCACTCGACAAATAAGCTCTTTGTCGAGTGCCACAGAAACACACTCGACAAAATAATGGCACTCGGCAAACAAACTCTTTGCCGAGTGCTAAAAAACACTCAACGAACTATGATAAAACACTCGGCAACAAACCACCACATGGACATCCGTCAGTTACGTGCCGGCCGTTCCGAGTGTCCGTTAGTGGCACTCCGCAAAGAAATAAGTTTACCGAGTGTTTTTTACACTCGGCAAAGAAATAAGTTTGCCGAGTATTTTTTTAGCACTCGGTAAATAAATAAGTTTTTTTTCTCTTCTGACCTTAAAACTTTTTCTACTCTCCACATACAACATGTGGTACTCCATGTTAAGATTTGGTATATTTTCTAGATCTGTTTCCTATATTTAATTAATTTATTGTATTTGAAGGATTTTTTTGGTATAAGTCAAATTTGAACGGCAAGTGATTGAAATAATAAAATAAAATGAGTAAAAAAATGACATTCATGTTATTGAGTCTAGTGTGAGGCCTTATCCGGGAAATGAAAAGAAATTTTAAACATCTTGTTCAGGAAACACGACCACGAATGTATGGCCGAAGTTTTTTTAAATTCTAAAAAAGGCAAATGATGTTTGAAAATCATGAGATTTGTCAAGATCTTATGATATCATACGTGGAGGCTGTGTTAAAAAATTGAGAAGGTTTCGCATAATTTTTCATGTACGATGCTTACAAACCGAAGCATCTCCGAAGAAGAATAGTAACGTTGAGAAGGATTCAGTAAGATTAGAAGTCAAAGTGACGGTCAAATTGAGGTTTGACTTCAAAACTTTTTGTATAGGCAATAGAGAACATAGATTGTTCTATGTGAAATTTTGGTAAAATTTTGGATCTGTTTGATAATTTTAATTTATTTAGTGTAATTATAGAATTTTAATTGATATAAATTAAATTCAAGCTGTAACTGCATAAAATAATGGAATAATATTCCTAGAAAAATCAAATATATATTGTTGAGTGAATTTGACAAGGTATTTTCAAAGTAAATCGGAACAAATTTAGAAAAACACCTTATGGAAAAGAAGGAGAAGAAGAAAAATGAAAAAAAGTTTGTCGAGTGCCCCTTATCTGGTTTGCCGAGTGTTAGACCTAGGACACTCGGTAAACCCCCTAACCACGTCAACGATCCGTGTCTCCAAAATGAAGCACTCCCATTGGTCGAAACTCCTCTCCCTAGATCCCTCCCCTCTTATCCCTTCCCTCACCCCTCTCTCTCTCCTTATCCATTTCGGCGGCCGTGGCGGGCAGGGCGGGGTGGCGCGGGCCGGCCAGGGCATGCGGGCGACGGGCGGGGCAGCGCGGCACTCCGGCGGTCGTGGAGGGCGGCATGACGCAGCTCTCCGGTGGCTGTGGCGGGCGAGGCGGCGCAGCACTCTGGCGGGCGGGGCGGCGTGGCACTCCGGCGGCCGTGGCACTCCGACGACTGTGGCGGGCGGGGTGGCGCGGCACTCCGGTGGCCATGGCAGGCGGGGCGGCGCGGGTTGGCCTGGGCACGTGGGCGACGGGCGGGGCGGCGTGGCACTCCAGCGGCCGTGGTGGACGGGGCGGCGCGGGTCGGCCGGGGCACGCGGGTGCCGGGCTTTTTTTATTTTCACAAAAATATCTGCCGAGTGTCAGGGCCTGGACACTTGGCAAAGACAGGCATATTTGCCGAGTGTCAGGGCCGGGGCACTCGGCAAACAAGGTCATGTTTGCCGAGTGCCGAGGCTGTTAGACACCCGGCAAACACGCCGTGACCGTATCTGCGCCATCACGTTGCTTTTTTTTTGCCGAGCGTTGGTTTCAGCACTCGGCAACGTCGACCTTGTTTGCCGAGTGCCGAGGCCATTAGACACTCGGCAAACACGCCGTGACCGTCTCCGCGCTGTCACGTTACTTTTTTTTGCTGAACGTTGGTTTCAGCACTCGGCAACGTCTTTGCCGAGTGCCCGATAAAAAACACTCGGCAAATAAACTTTTGCCGTCACTGTGTACGCCGAGTGTAACACTCGGCAAAACCTTTGCTGATTATTTTTGTGCTTCGCCGTGTGTCGTGGACACACGGCAAACCTGGACATTCCGGTATATATATATATATATATATATATATATATATATATATATATATATATATATATATATGGAGAGTATATTCGGTAGCTACAAAATAAGTTATTCTGTATCCATCTCCATTTACGATAATGTCAATACATATTTATGATAGTTGGGTTACTATAACACATGTGGATATTTACCATAACATTATAGTAAACCACTTAGTTAGGAGTTACTATAATCTCGTAAATTAACATAGTAATTATCGTAACTCAAAGTGGCTACAGAATAAGTTATTTTGTAGCCAGCTACAGTGTATTAGTTCTCTCTCTCTCTCTCTCCCACCCCAGGCGGCCGAGGGTCTTATTGCTGGGAGTTTCTAGTAAACTAATAACTTCTTTCTTTCATGAATACGAAACTTCATCTCGAATTAGAATATTTGATTCACAAATGCATCGTATATTAGGGTTATAGCTTGGGTACTATTATATGCAGACTTTGTCAGCATTTTTGTCAGTTTGCATAATATCGACAGCAGCCATCTTGCAAAAAAGCATGCTGGATATTGCCAGTCCAACTTAGGATTGCAGGGATTGCTCAGGCCGCCATGCATTGAAATTTGGAGTATTTTATCATCACATTTTCGCGGTTGTTGGTTTCATCTTTGATTTGTACACGGCCCACACGCCTCAAACATAATATGCTGCTCCATGTAGAACAATACATCGATATATAACTCTTCTAAAAGGGGAGGATTTGGAGAGAAACTACATGTGCTTCACAATGAAAAATTAAGAAGGCAAACCTACAATCTTGATGTAATCTAACCTTTAAAACACTGTAAAAACTTTGCTCTAATCCCTGGGCCGGTGTGGACCAACCAAATTAATCTGACCGGGTTCCTCTCCCTTTCCATGCAAAAATAACCTTTATAGGTTCAACATATGGTTCAAATGCAAGCTTCAAGCTACGCTAAAAGATGTTGTCAAAGGTCACGCACAAGACACAATAACAATGCTATTCTTACCTTGCACAACATATCGAGCATTTACTCGCGAGGAACCTATAAATGAAAATATTTGGATCCGTTACTCCATTGTGGTTAGCGTGAATAATGAACCTACAGTATGGTTGATCAGGCCATCTGCTGCACGAACCATTCACACACCACATTAGAATAGTAGATAGATCAAACAGAACCCACTCATATTTGATTTAGTTACCTTGATAGATATAAAACCAGCCATAGAAAGTTCGCTCATAAAAGACACCTCATTTATTAGCTGGCTTAGTCATATACAACAACTAATAGCGGAGTTATATCAGGCTATAGCGAGATATAGAGGCTAAATTGTACATGAACTCAAATAGCGGCACCCTGCCTGAGAAGGCTATAGCGGCAGCTATAGCGGGAGATTTAAAACTATGGTCATATATGTAGCTCAAGTGGGCATTGATTAAAACACTCACCACTCTGTAACAATCATTCATTAGCTAGTTCTATTACTCAAAGGGATAAAGAGTTCAATGATAAAGATGAGGTAATAGGATGACTGCCAAGAGAAGGCAAAAGTCACTATAAAACTCTCTGTCTTGGTCTTTAGTTCATAAAGAGATTCAATTGATTATCCAGGACTCACAATTGGGACTTGGTTGAAGCAAGGAACATGAAGCCAAACTATATAAATATCAGCTCCACCACATAAACAATGGGAAGATAAAAGGATGCATACAAGGATAACATGACTACATGAGTAGACATTGAGTCCATCTAGGGTCAAAACAAAGATCCTGCCAGATTGAAGCCCAACTAAAGATAAGGTAATTATTCAACATCTTTAGGAACATCCTTTAGTTTTCCATAACCATAAACTCATGTTCAATTTCTTGACTCCTAGTTAACATCTAATATGAATACTATCCACTAAAAAAAAATCTAATATGAATACTAAAATCTCATTTGTTTCCTTATTAGTTTCAAGATAATGTCAGGGTATGTAAGCCAATGACATGGTAATACACAACACTATATATTTGTTGGGTACACGGGCACTTCTTCTCAAGAGCAACCCTCTAACCCATGAAACAAAAGTAATGATACAATCAACAAAATGTTATCATATTCAATTAAGAAATATAGGAAAAACAATCAGCATAAATGTAAATGCAATGCAACTCATACAACCCTTCCTATACTGCAAATGTGTGTCAATTTTTAAGTTATTTAATCCGTGTCAAGTTTTCAGCTCTGAGTACCAACTGTAAGACCCTGGCTATAGATACCATCTAAGGCTACTAATCAACACCTAAATTTTTACTAAGATTTAAAAAATGAACAAATTTTTTTGGTAGTCTCCCAGTAAACCGGCCACCTAAACAAGCAAAATTATATACCATATATGATATATATCAAAGCATAGACTATTAAATACATATCACAACTCATCCCAACAACAGAATAAGAGGACTATCCCACCAACAAAGATAAGACCATTTCCAAACCAACATTTAATCAAGCTCTACTTAAACTATTATGGCTGCAACTACTACGCGTAACAAATTTAACATATGTCTATTAAACTTATATGCTCGTGGTGATGGTGCTACTTTCAGGTCCCATGCTTGTCGTTGTTAATTGGTACCTAAAAACCCAGTAAACACAAGATTGAGTAAAAAACTAAACAAGTACAATCAGAAACAAAAGAACAAATGCAACATGTGAATCCATGAACAAATATCTAATGAACCATCAATTGAATAGTAGTTTCTGTCTGAAATAGATAGATGGACTTGAATCCTTAGCATTTATTGGTAAAGTCGATTGTCGCGGGGTAGAAACCATGGCAAGCATTGTTGTCCGTCAGGTGTCACTAAGTGTGGATCTCCGGTGGCTCGGGTGGACTCAAGAACATAGAGAAGACACGACGATGTATCCTGGTTCGGGCTATCGGGCCCCTACGTCTAGCAGTAGTTGTTCTTTGTATTTGAGAGCACCCAAATCAGGAGGTTACAACAAGATTGTGTAAGAGATTTGGAAGGGGATCGCTCATCGGTGCTATCCTATGGCTCATCGACGCTGAGGTTGCTTCCCTAGCGATGGAGAAGAAAGGCGAAGGGGAGGAGCGCTCGTCGCTCCTCTTTGGGTTGCCCTGCTCTTAGTGCAGAGCTTAGAGTTGTCTGGAGGACTCTGTTCTGTTATGTTTCGGCCTCCCCCTCTATAGGATCCGACCTCCCCTTATAAATCGAGGGTAGGTCGGGTACAAGGCGGTTTGGGGGTTGAGTTTATGGTCTACATGCGTCAGAGTCTAGGAGGTTGCTGCTACGGCGTGGATGGACCTCGATGTTGTCGTGGAGTCAAAGGAGCCTCGGGCGCCGTCCGGTTACTTTGTTTTGACGCTCTTACTGTCAGGGGTTGTCGGCTTGGACCGGCCTCCATCAGGCGAGCCTTCTCGAGGCTTCCTTGGTGGTGAAGGTGTCCGGCTTGAGGGACTGACGAGTGGGCCCAGGAGCCCCTGAGCCCATGGAGCTGGTGGAGGGATTTGTCCCCTTGTGTCACGTGGTGCGTGTGACCTTGTTGAGGGAGTGGGCGACAGTAGTGTCGCGCCCATTGGCCAGGGTGGCGGCGAGGAGCCCCCAAGCCTTGGATGCTTGGGGCGCCGAGTTCCAGCTTGGCCCTTGGCTTGGACTGTAAGTGGAGTTGAGGATCTGGCTCGGGTTGCCATTGATCAGGGGCTTGAAGCTCAGGAGAGCCCCCGAGTCCCAAGTAGAGGCCAAGGGCGTGCTTGAGTCTTGCCCGATCATTTATCGGAGGATGCGCGCAAGCGTACCGATGGGTATAGCCCCCGAGCCCCCGAGCGATCCTGGAGGGATCGGTCGGGGGGCCTTCGGTTGGGAACCCTTCTCCTAGGGACTTAGCACATCCCTATGTTTGAGTCTCATCACCGAGCAAGTGGAGCTAACACTTACTCACATGAACTTGTATAGAAGAACCAAATTTCATATCTGGGTCCATCGAAATAGGAATTCAATGTAAAGAAAACTTGAAACTTGAACTTGAATATGAAAACCAAATTACACATCCGGATCCAACAAAATAGGAACTGAATATAAAGGAACACTATTACACAAAAAAGAATATTAAAGGAACACTTGGAACTTGAATCACATGGAAATAGAACACAACACATGAAACAATTGAATTAATTGAAAACTCAAACAATAGGCATACGCCCACACAGGTCCTTCATGCACTTGCCTTAACCTCGACGAGGGCGCTTTGTGAACCTGAGGAGAAAGACTACCTTACAAATTAATCCACACCAATCATGAACCTATTTTATGAAACCTCAACTAAACCTCTCACCTGAACCCTAATTAATTCTAACTCTAACTATGTCAAATATAAATTAAAAAGGTTTTTGCATAGGAAATCCCTAGCTAGACCAGACAACAACACTGTTTTAACCGTTACTCTCAAACCTTTTATTGGAGTCTAGTGAAACTAGTTCCATTGGAAAGATAAAACAAGGGCTATAAATTTTGTTTTATTGAGATGTTGAAATTCCACACCAATTATTCCAATAAATATTAATCGGATAAAACCAATCAAATTTCCACACACTCTGGTATTGATCTTTTGGTTCCCAGATTATTGTGTTGGACGCCCATGTTGTCACCATCTCCCACTATACCACAGCCCCAAATTAGCTAGCGTCAGACATGGGTCGTCAAACCCTATGATTGAAAGACCAAGTTCCATTGGAGATCAAATATTTCTTTAGAAAATTACCCTAGATTGAACTAGAAGGGACTGGCCTTACTTGATCCTTCCCACTCTTATCTACCTCTTCTGGTTAACTCCTTTCTTCCTCCTCTTTGTTACCAGCAATGGTGCTAATTCTTGGTGGGTCACACAACAGCAGGTGCATCAACAAGGTCTGCTGTCCATTGCCAAGCAACCCAACATGGTCAGCCATGCAAGGAAACGATCAGTATGACAAGCAGCATACCACATAGGATTAGATTAACAACCAGCGAGGACGACGACGTCCAGTTGATACTAGAGTGCAGAAGCGCGACGTAGGGCACCACATAGGGTGATGGCGGCACTAGCAACAGAGATGCAGCAGAACAAGCAAGGAGTGGACGAGGAATAGATGGCAACAATAGCCGAATGATGGATCCAGCCGTTTTCTTTCTTTCCTATGACTAGAGTAGATCACGGGAACATAAATGGAAATCCACAGTCTAGATTTAACGACCTAGACAAATTTACTGGCATCCAACATAACATGTTAGTAGTCAAACGGATTTGTTTTTTACGAGCTGTGCGCAACCATGGTCTCTGATCATCCATACAGATTATGGGTCAAGAAATCAATTTCCCCTCTCTCTAGTCCGCCCGGTCAACATATTAATTTTATAAAATTCGAGGCGTTACCTGGAGGTGATGGTGACGATTGGCCATCGGATGTGGAGGAAGCTAGTTGTGTGAAATAGGAGTGTTAGGGTTATCATGAGCTCAGCCATGGATCCAGAAAGGACATGATGAGGAAAGGTTGACGTGAAAACTGAATCTAGAGGTGAAGAGATTGGATGCACGGCGGTATCAGCAATAAAGGACACATACTCAAATGTGCCAAAGATGAGTTTAGACTATACCCTTGGGTGGAACATGTGCCGGAGGCAGGGGAAACACTGTTAGCAACCATCTCAGACATGATGGCATGCTTGAAGTAGTCGATCTAGATAAGATGCAGGAAGATGTACACAGTGCAGTCCCACGAGCAATTGCCAAGAAATAGTTGAAGTAGTCATTCTCTTAAGGAAGCCTGTAGCAGCTAGATTGAATCACCGGGAACATTGGAGCATGAGGAAGAGTAGTCGCACACGATACGCTCCCAAAAAACTTGATCGCCCCTCTACCCGTGCAAGTACACAAGCTGACAAAGCTTCGAAGGCCTGCTTGCCCAAGCCCCTTGTGCGTGCAAGGGATTCATACCAGAGATCAGCAAAGCAAGAACTCAGTGGAGAGGAGAGTGAGGAAGTGTCTAGAGGTAGGAGAAGAAATGTCTAGATAAAGACTAGAGTCTAAAGGGGATTGAAAGGATCAAGGTGTCCAAGAAGAAGGGTGAATTGGGCTAATTCTAAATTTCTTGCAATAATTAAGCTCTACACTTAGCCCATTTCACCCCCTTGTGCCTAGAAGTGTTTCTATTGTTCTATCGCATAAGAGATTTGCACCCTAGGTTCCAATCCTACTCTAGCATGGCAATTCTAGGAATATAGAGACATGAATTGAATTGCTTAAATGTAAATGCTCAAAGTAAAGAGAGGAAGAGGAACGCTTCGATGTTTTTCTGAGGTATCGGAGAGTCACCACTCCCCACTAGTCCTCGTTGAAGCACCCACGCAAGGGTGTAGCTCCTCCTTGATCCACGCAAGGATCAAGTGCTCTCTATGGGCTGATTCTTTGACACTTCATCATGGTGAATCGCCCACAACTACACACACCATGACTTGGGCCATCCACAAGCTCCGCTGGATGATAACCAAGTTCTCAATCACCACCAAGCCATCTAGGTGATGACGATCACCAAGAGTAACAAGCACAAGCTCTCACTTGACCAAGACAAGCCTAATGAGAAGGGTGGATGCACATTTGCTACTCTCTATGCACTAATGAGGTCCTTAATCTTGAATTATCAAATCTCAATTACCCCACTAGGCTCTTACTCTCCCTTGCACTCCAAAGGTGTTTCTCAGCTGAATATATGGGCAAGGGGGCTAAATTGGATGGGTAGAAGAGGTATTTATACTCCCCACTTCAAAACATACTCGTTGGGGTCCAACTTAGCACATTTCAGGGTGACCGGACGCTCAGGTCAAAGTGACCGAACGCGTCCGGTCAGTGGCCAATGGCTACATGACGCCAGCCCAGTTATCAGAGACCGGACTCTAACTAGCGTCTGGTCGCCACCCATCAGACGCGTCCAGTCAAAAATTTCCTTCTCTGGATGCTTACTGTTGTTGACCGGATGCTACCTCTAGTGCGTCAGGTCACAACGTCCTCAGTGTCTAGTCGAAAAGCAAACCCTAGCAACATGAGCTAATATTGACCGGACGCGGCATCTGTGAGTCTGGTCCAGCGCTCGATCGATGAACACACCCTAGCTGTGCGAGCTAACACTGACCGGACGCGACACCTATGCGTCCGGTCCAACGTCCAGTCATCATCCAAGTCTCCATTCACCTCAAATTTTACCAACTTTGAAAATGACATCGACTTCAACTGATCTATGGGCTATCCTTGAGCTACCTAGTGCTAAGTTTGACAAGTGTGCACCACACCTAAACCATTAGACTCATCTAGGTCAAGCTACTAGTTCATACCCCCTTAATAGTATGGCCAAAGGAAAAAAACAAAGTCCTAAACTACTCTAAGTGTCTCCCAATGTCAAACGACACTTAGAACTAGCCTGTCATTAACCTTGTCGTCCATCCTTTGAAAACCAAAGCGATTTCCATTGACAGGGGCATGAAAACTATAATTGCCCAATCAATCACCATTAACATGACCTAACCCCAGTTGCCTCTGCAAAACACACGTTAGTCACAGTAATCTTGTGTCGTCATTAATCACCAAAACCCAACTAGGGGCCTAGATGCTTTCAGGGATGAACCTGGACGAGTTCTCAGAAGGGTAGAACAAAAACTTCGTGTCTGACCTACTGCAGTGACACGTTCACACGCTTTTACCCATTTTCTTTCTGGACCCACACATTTTCCCCTTGTACCCTTGCTGACTATTGCCCTGATCCCCAAAATATGGCCTAGCACATAACGTCCGACCAAGGCCAAGGGCTCGACGCTGCTCGGCACGCGCGTGTGTGCTCCCCAACTCTCCTTCTCAACTTGTCTATAGGAGCACACAATAGATTCCTAATTAAGCTGAGCACCTTCCTTGTGGTTTTCCATGTGGCACTAATCTCACTCACACTTAGCACTATTTGTGGGCCTTTGAAATTCTTTGATTAATTGCTATACTAGATATATGCCAAACCCAATTAATCCAACATAAAGTGTCTTGCAACTTTATGGACCATTGGTTTAGCCCATTGAACTGAGGCACAAAAATGAGGTAACAAATTCAATCAGAACACTAGAGTGGCCCATAAACAGATGCATGTGAAGAAATTTTGCCATTTTTTAGTTCTCTATAGTTTCATTGATGACATTCCTGCTAAGCTTCATGTCACAAATCCAAATTGTTGTCCATGCTTGTTCTTTGTTTGTGCTATGTTGTTGTGATGTAACTAATGACAAGGAGGCAAGGAGTTTGCCTTGATCCATCTGCATGAGTCAAGAAACAATGAGGATCAGGTGGATATTGTTTATTCCTATGATTTTCTTAGTGAATCTATCATGACTACAAGTTTTTTTTGGGTCCTACAATGACCAAAGCCATAGAAATGAGAATCTTACATTTTTCCCTTTGTTTTCCCTACATTTCTAAGTAGTCCCTAATGTTTATGTATTACCTTAACATTATAGTGTTAAACAAGTTACCAGGTTCTCTCTCAAGGGCTAGAAATTATCACATTAATAAAAGAACTACAAGCATTGGATTTTATGAGCATGTTCTTTTGAATGCGCCTATTAGAAGCTCATAGTTGATATATCATATTAGATGACAGATCTTTGCCATACCGTTAGAATGCTTGCACATACGGCATGAACACTTATTCAGGAGCTAGAATAGAGGGTTGTGGGTTAATCATGCTACTCAATATCATGCTTGATCAATTTGTTCATTGGATGCAAAACTCCAATATATTTGTGCTATCTATATGAGCACATATTTGTTTTCCTCTGTATTTTGTTGTTAACTTGTAGTTAGTTGCTCGGATTAGAATGTAATTTGGTCCCCCCAGTTAGATGTTGCAATTATGTGTTCTACTTGCTTATCTAATTGAGCTCTAATTGGATGTCTTATAAGCTTGTTTATATGTACCTAATTGACTTCTGATGGCATTAGAATATTTTTTTCAATTGCTTTTGTTCATATGTTAGATCTTGTTTATTTTGATGCTAGAGTTAGCTTCTTCGAATTTTATAATTCATTTTTCAGTCAAATAAATTAATGCCTAGCATGGATGCAACACCCATAGGTAAAATTAATTAGGAAAAATTATAAAGCCATTTTTATTCAAAAATGACAAAAACTAGATGAAACTTGGAAAATACCAAAAAAATAAATCATTTTTTTAGTTAATGAAAATTATTTACATCTCAAAATAAAAATTCTGAGGCGTGACATGGTGGCCATTGGGGACCGTCTGGTCTTCCGGTGTTATGGCTAGGGATGCCAACATCTAGTTTTTTTGCACTTACCAAATGATTCTGTGGTGAAAGTTAAAGAGCCCCAAATCAGCTCATGATGTCATTTTCTGCGTCCAAAAGTGCAGCTAGTAATTTCTATCGTTGGGGGCTATATATAAATAATTAAATGTATATTTACCTAGCTATTTGGTATTGTTGAAACTATTTGCCTAAGGTGGACACACATATATATGCAAGAGTGCTCGGCGTCGGAGCTAGGTCTACGTGAAAAGCAAATGACGAGTAGCAGTAGGCAAGGGCTGGGTGCCCAAGGGAGATAAGAGTATCTCAATCCTAGGCCAATCCATTCAATCGTAATTGTTCAATACTTATACAAGCAAATCTTCAACCGACTCAACTCTAACTTAATCAAGTAACAAACTCGAGAGATAGGTATCCTAGATTCTAGGACTTGATAACTGACTAGACCGAATTGTGCAGTCCAGGCCCATGATGACCGCACACCAACTCAGCCGGGCTCCTAGCCATGGTGCCTACACCTATAGACCGTACCGGTCATAACATCTCTCCCCTCCTTTGGAAACAGCTCGTCCTCGAGCTGAAACGAAGGAAAGAGAGCACGGAACTCATCCACGGGTTCCCAAATGGCGTCATCTTCAGGTAAGTTCTCCCACTAAACCAGCACATGCCACACACCACGCCACAACTGAGAACGAAGCACGCGTGCAGGGCAATGAAGCACTTGGCCATGACGAAGAGGAGGAAGCACCAGGGTAGTGGAGGGTGGAGTGCCCCGAAATGGCTTGAGAACCGCAACATGGAACACATCATGAATCCGAGCTCCCTCTAGAAGACACAGGCGATATGCCACTTCGCCAATGCGCTCAATGACCTGAAACGGACCAGCAAATCATGGACTAAGCTTGCCACGGAAGCCCAACACCAGGGATTGTGCCGACTGATGAAGAAGGCGCAGGAGAACCCAATCATCAACGTCAAACTGAAGAGGTCGGTGGTGAGAATCATAATGCCATTTGGCATATTCCTGAGCTTGCAATAGCCGATCACGAACATCAGCGAGAAACGTGTCACGATCACAGAGAAGCTTGCCCACCTTGTCTATCCGTGCCATGCCAGCAGTGTAAGGCAACAGAGGCGGTGGAGGCCGACCATACACCACCTCAAACGGCGTCGTTCAAAGGGAGGAGTGGAATGAAGTGTTGTAACAATATTCTACCCAAGGAAGCCACTGAAGCCAAGAACAAGGATGATCGCCAGTGAGACACCTCAAATACATAGCAATTGTGCAATTGACCACCTCGGACTGTCCATCGGTTTGCGAATGAAAAGCGGTGCTCATCTTGAGCTTGACCCCAGCGAGCTTGAAGAGATTGCGCCAAACATGGCCCATAAACACTAGATCGCGATCACTAACAATGGACGCTGAGAAACCATGAAGTCTGACGACGCCCTCAAAGAACACCCTGGCGACAGAAGCTACGGTGTATGGGTGACTCAGCGAAAGAAAATGCGCCTGCTTGGAGAATCTGTCAACCACCGTTAAAATCACACTCTTCCCATGCACACACGGAAGCCCCTCCACGAAATCCATGGAGATATCATACCAAACTTGTGAGGGAACCTCTAAAGGCTGAAGGAGACCAGCCGAGTGTAGATGTTCTATTTTGTTACTGTCGATGTTTGACCACCGATAGCCTGCCATGGGGGTACCCGGGGTAGTATGTTTGGGCTTCAGCGTATGCAGAACTCGACGGTTAATGCAAGAGACAGTCGATTTATCCTAGTTTGGGCCCTCAATTATAGATCGAGTAATAGCCCTACGTCCAGTCGGCGTTAGCCTTTGCGTTGGATTGATTGTGAAGAGTTGTGTTGTACAATTGTTGTCTTTCTTAACTCCCGATCCTAGGAGCCCTGCCCTCCTTTATATAGTTAGGAGGCTAGAGTCCTAGTCGGTTTACAATGAGAGTTCCTAGTAGGATTATAGAGTAATACTACTACTAAGATTACAGGAGAAGAATCCTAATTAGACTAGGTCTTCTCTCTTCCTTGCGGGGTATCCCGTGGGTCCCGCACCGACAAGCCCTCGGGCACTTCATGGTTGAGTTCTGGAAGCCTCGTCTGGTTCCTTCAAGTCTCGTCGAGTAGGAACAAGCGTCGTCTGAGTGCTTTCTTGAGCGAAACCATATAGCGCTTCGTGAGATCTTTGCCTAGTGTGTACTTTTTTGAAGAAAAAAGTATTCCCATTTGGATGTAGCCCCCGAGCCTCTTGCTGTTTGGCATAAGGAGCTTTGAGGGTCTTTTCTTGAAATCCCCCTGACTCTTCGTCGAAAGGTTTCCCAGCATATACCCATCTTTTTGTTGAAAAGAGCTCGGATTTAGCTATGTCCGGGTTCTTTTTGTTGAAAAGAGCTCGGATATAGCTATATCCGGGTTCTTTTTATCTTGTAGCCTTGAAGTCATCTATCTTGAAGAAGTCTCTTGAGTGACGTGCGCTTTTTTGGAAAAAGTGCACTCACTGAGTGTAGCCCCCGAGCCTCTTGCTATTTGGAACAAAAAGTTGGAGGGTCTTGAATCGGAGTTGTTCGAAAGAACTGTATACCTTTCCTTTTGCAGCCCCCGAGCGTATATCCGGGTTGTTTTGTTCAGGAAGAACTCGGATGCGAGGTCTTGGCATATTTTCTGATAGTCTACTGTTGTCAGATGTAGTTGTATGGTGGTGGTTGAGTTTAAATGCCTTTTATTCACGGGTTGTACTGTGTTGGTATATTCTTCCGAATATGCTCGTCTTCGAGTACTGTTCCCTCTTGCCTGAGTCTTCCATTATTGAGTCCTGTCTTTTCACTATGTCCTTTGTTAGGCTTATTTCTTTGGTACTCCTAGTCCATGTGCACCGCTCCTTTGATCTATAAATACCCTCCTAGAGTGCTTGTTTTCATCCATTGAACATTCTGTTGAAACCTTCGTGGTCATGAACATGATAGTTTATAAAGTAGAGCAGCCCCCGGGCATGTTTTGTAGTTCCTGTGTGTCTTGTTGTAGCTGGAGGAAGTCTTGTGATAGGGATTAGAGGTAGGCTAATCCTGCAGCAGCATTGTACCAGGATGTACATGGCGATAGTTGGAGGAAGTCTTGTGATGTGGGCTTCGTTCCTTCATCTGGCAGTTCTGGGTTGATCCTCATCGCCTATCCTGAGACTGTCCAGTGCAGATCAACACCATATCTAGCATCACATCAGTCTTAGGTAGACAGATGCCTGCCGGCCTTCTCTACTCCATGTTGTCCTGCTGTGCTGCTGATTTTCGCCTTGGATGCACTGCGTCCGTCCTTTGAAGAAAATAGTGTAGCCGATGGCGGTTTGTCCTTTCGAGTAGCAATTTGGGACACGTAGTCGTTCCAAAGCCTAGCCATGTCCATGTTCCTCTTTGCTACTTTGCTTTTCGTGGTACCGAGTTCGTTAGGTCTTGTAAGATTTGTAATCTTCTATTTTTGAAGTCACTTGTAATGAAACGAATCTTGTCTTCTGAGTTGTCATTTACTTTTCTGCTGTAATCCCTATTGTTCATGAGGTTCCCAAGTTCTTTTCATAATAACCGAGTTCTTATGTTCCTTGTGAGGTTGCCCTTCTTTTCTTCATGGTTGTCGAGTTGTTTTTTGCAGTAAGCTGATAGCTCCGCTGTAGTGCTGGATGGATAAGTCTGAAATCTACCCGTTGAACTGTACTGTTGTGAGGATTTGTGCCCTCCGTCATTTTAGCTGTGTCAGTAAATGGACCATTGTGTTCTCACACGGTGCTTTAACGGGCCTGGTGGGCCATTTTTATCGCTGTAAAATCTATTTAAAGACCCTTCATCTTCTTTTTCTTTACTGCCCTTCTCTTGCCTTGAAACCCTAGCTTTTAGAAATCCACCATCGCCATTGCCACCGCCGTCTTAGCACCGCCGTCCATGCTTTCTCTTTCCCTAGTTGCTTTTTTGCCTCCGTTAGTACATGGGTAAGAAGAAGGCCGTGAGCAAGTCCTAGTCAACCTTCATGGACGAGGAATCATCACTCTCCGTGATTGAAAACCAAGAGTTCGTGGCCATGAGGGCTGCCCAGAAGGCTTGGCCGGCGCCGATGACGACTGAAGAATAGCTTCAGGAACTTGTCAGTGATGGTTTGATCCAGAGCAAGGCCATTATTAAATGGAGAGTTCCAGGCGAGCATCGGGTCCCTGCTCTAGGTCCTGGTGAGATCGTTCTTTTTGTCTCCTTCATTCGTGCTGGACTTTGCCTTCCTGCCTCCACCTTTTTTCATCAAATTCTCAACTATTTTGGGATTTGCCTAAATCATCTTGGTCCCAATGCCGTTCTTCACCTTTCTGTCTTTGTTTATCTTTGCGAAACTTTCCTTGGAATTCCCCCTTCTCTTTCTCTCTTTTGCTACTTCTTTCGCCTAAAACCCCAACCCCGCCGTGAAGACACCAGTGTTCTTGGTGGCTGCGGGATTCAATTTTGCCAGGGTCTTAAGAGCAAGTTCTTTGACTATGACCTGGTTGATTTTGTGAGGGATTGGCATGCTGACTGGTTTTATGCCACCAATCTAATTCCTTCTCTTGTTGTTCACTCTAGATCTAGTCCCTTGGTTAATGACTAATGGGATAAGAACCCTATGACAACTACTGAGGTTCAGGCAATCTAGCCATTTCTTGATAGGATAAGTATTCTGAAATAGCAGAGCTTGACTGGTTTCGGTATTGTCTCGAGCTTTCTTCATCATCGAGTTCAGCCTCTGAAGGAGCAAGAGCACCTTGGCTTTGAGTATTCTAGGGCTGAAGATCCTTCACGCATGGTCCCAGCCCTTGAGTTGACCGATGAGGAGATACTTGAGCGTCTCCAAAAGATGCTGAAAGGAGCAAGTGTTGTCCCGCTTACTGTTTCTGAGTTCTCCGCCAACAACCCACCCCCAGCTGTAAGTCGTCTTCTCTTCATGCAAAAAGCTGTGCGGGTACTTTCTATATTTTTTTTGTTGTATCCATTTTTGCTTAACTTTCCTTGTCTTGTTGTTTTGTTCTTTTCATAGGAATTGGGGCGCAACTTTGTTGACCCGATCCCTCTTGATGTCCTCCCTACCATGGTGAATACTAGGGAGAACCTTGCTGGGGCTTCCATAACCAGTAAGTTCCCAATCTCCACAGTGTTTCCTGGAGTTACTTCTAGATTTGTTGATGTATATGAAGAATATGTTCCTCGTCTAGTCCCTCAAGGTCCTTGTAGTGTCTCAAAGAGGGGGCGAACGGATGGTTCTTCATCTGGTCTGCCTGCTTCCAAGAAGTCTCGCAAGCCAAGTACTCGTCTAGGTACTCCAATTGTAGCTAGCATGCTCTTAGGTGAGCATATTAATACTCTCTATCCCTTTGTTTTCTTATTTTTATCTTGAACCGAGTACTTTTGTTCTTTTTTCAGCGG
Source organism: Miscanthus floridulus (assembly GCF_019320115.1). Taxonomy (NCBI): domain Eukaryota; kingdom Viridiplantae; phylum Streptophyta; class Magnoliopsida; order Poales; family Poaceae; genus Miscanthus; species Miscanthus floridulus. Next base: position 89,937,058 of record NC_089584.1, on the reverse strand, counting down.
TTGCCCTGGTGGCCTTGGTCGAGACCGAGGAGGAAGAGGATGATGAAGTACCCCTTATCATGTGGCGGTGAGTTGTTTTCATATTCTCCTACCGTTGAATTCCTCCTCTTTGTTCTGACTTTAGTCTTGATCTTTTTGTAGTAATTGGACGTTGGGTATGGGTTCTTCTAAGGCTCCAGCGCCGGTTTCTTCGATAGCTCCGGTGTTGAGTTCTTCGGTAGCTCTGGTATCGAGTTCTTCCATAGCTCCGGTGTCGAGTTCTTCCGGGGCTCTGGTACCGGCTATACCACTGCCACCGCCAAGTGGCAGGGTTGTTTTTGCCGCCGTGGTTCCCCCTATGAGGTCTTCTTTTTGTTTTGCGAAGAAGAAGATAGCTGGGTGAGTGGATTCTGGTTTCGTCTCTTTGCTTCTGTTTTCCTTTTCTCTTGTTCTCATTGGCGAGTTCTTTTATCAACTTTCAGGACTTCGTCTTCCCTCGCCCCCCCGTTGACTTCTTCTTAGCCTTCTGTTGTGCCACCGAGTACTGAGCCTTAGGACTCACAGCACACTGTTAGTGAAGCGGTTGTGGGGGCGATGAGGCTTTCTGGCGACGATGCCGCTGCTAACTTGGTTGCCCCAGAGGTGACCATGGCCATTGCAGTGGGTCCTTCTGAGGGATTGGCCTTGGCTTCCCGGGAGATTGCTCTGGTTGCGCCTTCTTCGCCTCGGCCGGCTTCTCCTTCTCTTGCTTCCAGTGGTCCGCCTTTTGCTGATGATGTGGTGCAGCAGTTTGATGCCACTCATTGGCTATCGAAGTTAAGTGCTGCCTGGGGAAGCTTATCGTCCCTTGCGACTTCTTTTGGAGAAAAGCTCTAGGTAAGTTTTTTCACCGTTCCTTCTTTGGATGTTTGCTTTTCTTCTATCCTCATTCCTTGTTTTTCTTTGTCTCTTCTTGCTCAGTCCTTCTCTCATGATCATATCGGCTTCTTTTTCTCATCTAAAAATGAGAAAAAGTTGTCTTCCGAAGTGAGCGCTCTGAAAGCTGATCTTGACCTCCTTCGGGCCAAGATGGAGGCTGAGCATCAAACACATAAGGAGGAGGAAAAATCTCTTCGTGCTCGGGTTGTTGAGACCATGAAGCAGAGGGATGCTGCTTTCTAGGAGGCTCAAAAGAATTCGGAGGCCATGAAGAACTTGGAGGCCATGAAGAAAGAGTGCAACGGTATTGCGGGTTCTTTTTGTTTCCTTCTACATTCAAACTCTCCTTTCTGCTGACTTGTTTGTTGCCTTGTCCAGCTCTCCAGGTTGAAAAGTAGAAACTCTCGGAGGGCGTTGATGAAATGAAGACTCTTGTTCGTACGAGTCACAACAAGGTTGAGGTGGTAATTACTCATGCTAAGGAGGAACTTGCGCTTGCTAAGTTGATTAGGCGTGGAGTTGATAGAGATCTTGTGCAGGCCCAAAAAACTATTGAAGACTTGTCTGGCAAGTTGGCGATGGCTACTGAAAACTGGAAAGCTTTGTGGAAATCCTTTCGTTCAGTAGCCGACGTTCTCCGAACTCCAGCGGATGATGGGCAATCTTGGGCTCAGTTGATTCCTCGAATTCTGACTTGTTTCCAAGAGTTCATGAAGGGGTGTGCCCAACTATGTACCAAGAATGTCCTAGCCCAGGTCCGAGTTCTTGCTCCAGTGGCTCCTTTGTCCAAGATAGCAGAGGAGGCTGACAGTCAAGAATACATTGATGCCGTTGAGAGGATGGAGCCTGTGGTTGAAGACTTAGCTAGTAGAATAGTAGATAATCTTAATATTGTTATCTCTCCTCTTGATGATGAGGCTTGATGTATTTGACCTTTATGCCCGTGCCTTGTAATATGACATTATGCTTCTTTTGAATGAAGATTTTTGTTGATGTCTTCTCTGCCTAGATGCCTTGGATGCCTTGTTTATTCCTTGGGTGATTTGTCTAATTGGTCAGAGTTACTTGACTTGCCGAGTACTTTGTCTTGCTTTCATCTTTGCCTTGTAAACAACTCTATGCGCTATTTTGACAAACTTTCTTGATTTGTCGAGTACTTTTCTGTCCCATGTAAACAACTTGTTATATATATAGATCTTTGTGCTGACAATCTTTCTTGATCTGTTGAGTGCTTGTCTGGCCTTCTTCTGTGCCATGTAGACAACTCGTTATATGTAGGTCTTTGTGTTCTTGGGTATCTCTAGTGTAGCCCCCGAGCCTTTTGCTATTTGGGACAAGTAGCTGGAGGGTCTTGTCTTGAAATTGCTCTGGTCTATGCCCAGGCTTAGTTTCAGTCATTTTGCTTTTTGTTTTGGGTGTTAGCTCGTTAGCTACCCTCATCAGCGGGCTCAAGCGTTTTTTAGCTATTTTGCTCTCGGCCGGGATGCTCAGGCGTCTTTTCAGCCATTTTGCATTTTATTTCGGGTGTTAGCTTGTTAGCTACCCTCATCGGTGGGCTCAAGCATCTTTTCAACTATTTTGCTCTTGGTCGGGATGCTTAGGCGTATTTTCAGCCATTTTGCTTTTTATTTCGGGTTTTAGCTTGTTTGCTACCCTCATCGGCGGGCTCAAGCGTCTTTTCAGCTATTTTGCTCTCGGCCAGGATGCTCAGGCATATTTTCATCCATTTTGCATTTTATTTTGGGTGTTAGCTTGTTAGCTACCCTCATCGGCGGGCTCAAGCGTCTTTTCAGCTATTTTGCTCTCGGCCGGGATGCTCAGGCGTATTTTCAGCCATTTTGCATTTTATTTCGGGTGTTAGCTTGTTAGCTACCCTCATCGACGGGCTCAAGCGTCTTTTCAGCTATTTTGCTCTCAGCCGGGATGCTCAGGCGTCTTTTCAACCATTTTGCATTTAAGAAACAACTCGGAGAAAGCCATGAGACATATGTTTGTTGAGAGATAATCATCTTTATTGATCATGAATATTGATGTGTTACAATGATACATAGCGCTATCTTTGTTGATCATGAACGTTGATCTCTTGTGTCTTGTATACATATTTTCCCTTGAGTTGTTTTTATGCATAGAATCTTCGTAGCTGACTGATGTGCCATGTATTGTTGACTTCTTTTCCGTCTTCAGTTATGAGCTTGTATGTGCCTGGTTCGATGACTTTTGTGACTATAAAAGGACCTTCCCATGGACTGAGTAGTTTGTGGCATTCGTCGATTTTTTGTACTCTTCTTTGTACTAGGTCTCTGACTTGTAATGATCAAGACTAGGTATTCTTGTTGTAGTGGTGCCTTAGTCCCTGGAGGTATCTTGCTGATTGCAGGGTAGCATTTACTCTGACTTCTTCTGTACTGTCAAGTTCTAATCTTCGTGTGTGTTCTGCTTCTCCTTCATTGTATTGCTCTATCCTTGGTGACGTCTAGATCAAGTCTATGGGTAGTATGGCTTCTGATCCATACACCAAAAAGAAAGGTGAGTATCCGGTGGCTCTGCTTATTTGAGTCCATAGCCCCCATACGACCTTGGATAATTCTTCAATCCATTTTGATCCATAGTCTACTAGTTCTTCATACAGTCTTGGTTTCAATCTAGCCAGTATGAGTCCGTTAGCCCTTTCTACCTGTTCGTTAGCTTTTGGATGTGCGACTGATGCGTAATCAATGCTGAAGCCACAATCCTATGCCCAACTTTTGAATTCTGTACCTGTGAAGGGAGAACCCAAGTCTGTGATGATTCAATTAGGCATGCTGAAGCGGTGCATAATGTCTTGGATGAATTCGACTGCTTTGGCTGCGCTGTATTTTGCGAGAGGTTTGTATTCGATCCACTTAGTGAACTTGCCAATTGCTACAAAGATGTACTCAAAACCGCCCTTTGCTTTCTTGAGAGGTCCTACTTGTTCTAGCCCCCAGCAGGAGAAAGGCCAAGCGGGTGGGATGCAGATGAGGTTGTGGGCTGGCACATGAGCCTGCCTTATGAACATCTGACAACTTTTGCATCTTCTGATAAGTTCTTCTACATCTTTCAAAGCGGTTGGCTAGTAGAAACCAGTGCGAAATGCTTTGCCGACTAGTGTTCTTGAAGCGGCATGATTTCCACAGCAACTTGAGTGTATTTCGTCTAGGATTTGTTTGCCTTCTTCAAATGAGACGCATTTTAGGAGTACTCCTAATGATGCGGCTCTTCTGTATAGCTTGTCTCCCACTAAAACGTAATTCTTGCTTCTGTGAACGACTCGTGTGGCTTCCTGTTTTTCCGCTGGCAACTTATTCTCTTTGATGTAATCAATAAAAACCTGGGTCCATGAAGTGGTAATTACCAAGATCTGGGTGCCTTTTGCTGAGATTTGAGGGGTTATTTCTCTGGGTTGTTTGATAGAGGGGGCTGATAACTCCTCTATGAAAACACCGAGTGGGACCTCTGCCATGTCTAATCCAAGCTTGGCAAGGATATCTGCTGCAATGTTGGAATCTCGCAGGACATGTAGAATTTCTAATCCTTGGAAGTGTTTTTTGAGTTTTTGGATTTTAGCACAGTCAGCACCCATGTTTTCTTTGGTGCAATCCCAATCTTTGTTGACTTGGTTGATGACTACTGCCGAGTCACCGTATACGAGTAATCGCTTGATTCCAAGGGTAATAGCCACTCTTAGCCCGTGTATGAGAGCTTCGTATTCTACTTCATTGTTGGTAGCTTGCCATAATATCTGAAGGACATACTTTAGTTGTTTTCCATCTAGAGAGATTAGGAGGATGCCTGCACCGGCTCTGCCTAGCTTGAGTGATCCATCAAAGTACATCTTCCAATGATCAAGGATGGCGCTTGACACGGGTTGTTGAATTTCTGTCCATTCGGCAATAAAATCAGCAAGGGCTTGAGATTTAATTGCTTTCCGTGGGGTGAAATCAATGTTGAGAGCACCAAGTTCAACCGCCCACTTGGATATGCATCCTGTTGCATCTTTGTTGTGTAAGATGTCTCCTAGTGGGAAATCTATCACCACGGTAACCTTGTGGCTTTCAAAATAGTGACAAAGCTTGCGTGAAGTGATCAGTAGGGAGTAGAGTAGTTTTTGCACATGCGGGTATCGGATTTTTTATTCTGACAGTACTTTGCTGATGTAGTATACTAGGCATTGTACTTTATACACGCGCCCTTCTTCTTCCCTTTCCACTACTATCACCATGCTGACTACAGTAGAAGTTGCTGCAATGTATAGCATCATGTCTTCATCTTTCTTTGGAGGTGTGAGGACTAGTGAGGAGGTGAGGTATGCCTTAAGTTTCTTGAAAGCTTCATTGGCTTCTTCCGTCCACTCGAACTTGTCTGTCTTCTTTAGTAGTTTAAAGAAAGGCAACCCTTTTTCCCTAAGTCTTGATATGAAACGGTTGAGTGCCGCCATGCAACCTGTTAGTTTTTGTACATCTTTGACACTTCGAGGAGGGCCCATCTCTATTATGGCTCGAATTTGCTTGGCGCTTGCTTCTATTCCGTGATGACTGACCAAGAATCTAAGTAGTTGTCTTGAAGGAACTCTAAATACACACTTGTTTGGGTTCAATTTCCACCTCCACCTTTTTAGATTCTCAAAGGTTTGTTTTAAGTCTTCACTCAGTGTATCTGAGTTCTTTGTTTTTACAACCACGTCATCCACATATGCTTCTATGTTTTCGCTGATCTGATCACCAAGGCATGTTTGGATGGCTCTTTGGTAAGTGGCTCCAGCATTCTTAAGTCCAAATGACATGGTCCTGTAGCAGTAGGCGTCGAACGGAGTGATGAAAGATGTCTTGCTTTGGTCCTGTTCTTTTAATGCGATCTGGTGATATCCGGAATAGCAATCAAGAAAGGATAATAGGGTAGATCCTGCTATTGAATCAACTATCTGATCAATGCATGGTAGCCCAAATGGATCCTTTGGGTAGTGTTTGTTGAGATCTGTGTAGTCAACACACATGCGCCACTCGTCCGTGTTCTTTTTCTATACCAGAACTGGATTTGCTAGCCAATCTGGATGGAGAATTTCCCTGATGAATCTAGCTACCATTAGTTTTGTAATTTCCTTTTTAATTGCTGCCTTCTTGTCGAGAGAGAATCGTTGTAGTCGTTGCTTCACCGGCTTGGAGCCTTCATTGACATCAATTCCATGCTCAGCCAACTCTCTTGGGACCCCTGGCATGTCGGCCGGCTTCCAAGCGAAGATATCCTTGTTGTCCCAAAGAAAGTTGGTGAGCACGAGTTCCTATTTTGCTGATAGGTGGGCACTGATGGTTGCTGTTTTTGAGGGATCACCGGTGCCTAGGTCAATTTGCTTGACGTTGGCTTCTTTTGGTGGTGCTAGGATGCTTGGTCTTTTAGCCGGTATCTCTAGTTCTTCTTGGCTTATTTCTGCGGCGATAGTGGCTATTTCTTTTCTTCCATCATTTGCCTGTGCCTTTGCTGCAATTTGGATTGCCTGTACGTCACAGTCAAATGCGTGCTTTAAATCACTCCGAAGAGAAAGAACACCGTTAGGCCCTGACATCTTAAGCAATAGGTACGGATAATGCGGTATTGCCATGAATTTTGCTAGTGCTGGGTGCCCGAGGATTGCGTGATATGATGAATCGAAATCTGCGACTTCAAACTTGATGAACTCTGTGCAGTAGTTCGAGGGAGTCCCAAAAGTAACCGGTAGAGTGATTTGTCCAAGTGGCATTGCTGCCTTGTCGGGTACTATGCCATAAAAAGGTGTGGTTGTTGGTGTGATCATCCCAGCGAGTTGTAGTCCCATCTTCCTTAGAGTTTCTGAAAAAATGATGTTGAGTCCGGCCCCTCTGTCGATTAGTACTTTCATAACAGTCATACCGGCAATGGTTGGATCTAGAACCAATGGGTAATGGCCTGCGTTTCCTATGCTGGTCCATTGGTCTTCTCTTGAAAATTGGATTGGATACTCTGACCAGTTGAGATATCTTGGTGTAGCAGGTTCTGCTACCATGATGGTTCGTAACGCTAGTTTTTCTTGATGTTTGCTTCTAGAGTCTAGAACCCCAGCAAAGATTACTGCCACTGTCCCTCTAGATTTTTGGAATCCCTTGTCTTCATGGTTGTCTCCTTTTTTCTGATTGTCTTCTTTATTGCTTCCCTTACTATCTTTTCTAGTGTATCTTTCATTGAAGGTGTAGCAATTTCCGATGGTGTGCTTTCCATTGGGGTGCAAGGGGCAATGTATGTTCTCAATGTCGTCATATCTTTTGGGCTTGGTAAATTTCTTTGATTTGTCAGCCATTGCTATTGTGTTGTCTGGACCACACTTTCTCTCCTGATGTCTGCTGTTTCAAGGAATTTACCTATCCGGGTTGTCTCTGTTGTTTCTATCCAGGAATCTTTCTCATGTCTTCTCCTCTGCAGTAATCATCTTTTCCACTGTTCTTCTGAATTCTTCATTGTTTCTTGGGTTTTCTTTGCAGAAGTCTTGAAATTGCCACCTAGCCATGATTCCATGAGAGAAGGCTTCGATTACTTCTCGTTGTGTGATGTCATGTACTTGAGCTCGTAGTTTGCCAAATCATCGATAGTAATTTCTGAGACTTTCACCTCCTTTCTGTTTGAGTCCTTTTAACTCTGCGTGGGTGATTGGATGTGTAATAATTCCCGCAAAATTTTCACAGAAAGCTCTTTGCAAGTCTTCCCAATTTCTGATTGATCCTAGATTCAATTTGTCAAACCATTGAAGCGACATGGTTTCTAGGGCTATGGGAAAGAACAAGGTTTTGATGTCATCGTCTTCTCCGGCTAATTCAATCGATTGTGAGTAAATCCTAAGCCATTGCTTTGGTTCGGTCTTGCCATCGTACTTGGAGTGGTTGGACGGTTTGAACTTGTGAGGTAGTCATATTGAAGCAAGTCTGTTTGCAAAACAGGGGAATCTATCGTGCGTTCTGGCTTCTATATATTCTGATTCTGTGCCCCTTCTTGCCAACTGTCGTCTTGGTGAGAGTAGTTCTGTGTGGCTGTCTGAGTAGGTGCTCTACTTCTGGCCTTTCTTGGTTGCTCGACTCGGTTGTTTTGACTAATATTTCTTTGGCTCTCTCTGTTGTGACTTCCACTTGGTCCAAGTCTTTTGAAAGCAGACTTCCTTTGATTTTGATCTTCCTGTTCATGAGATGTTGCCCTTCCGTCGTTTGTCCTAAAAACTGTTGATCGGAGAAAATCTCGGAGCTGTTCTTGTTTTTCATTAGGATATGAGGTCGCCATGAGTTCTTCTAGTGCTTCTCGAATCTTATCGTAGGGTGTATTCGCTGCTCGTCCTTCTTCGACCTCTTGTTCTGATTTCCTTCTATTGTACTCGGCTAGGTCTGATTCATATTTGATCCAAGTGTCCTTTCGCTATTTAGCATGGCGTTGATGTCCTTGTTTCAATTTGTTCTTTCTTTCTCTCGCTTGCCTCTGACTCTCAGTCTCACCATCGTGCCCCTAGATAAATGGTGATATGTTGGATTCAGACTCATCTGAAGACCTCACGTCGGGTACTTCCAGGGGGATCAATGGTGATCGAGGACGGCGAATCATGAATACTTCTCTAGTGTGAGTTGTTCTACCATTGTCGTTGATTTCCATACTGCTAGAGCTGTTGATAACTTCAGTAGAGGTTTCGAGGTCATAGATTGAATCTCCTTCTTGGTATGGTAGAGTTGCTATTGTCGTATCGTCGACTAGTTGGGTGCCGTCATCCTCAGGAACGGTGCCTGGCTAGTGAACGAAGTAGTCTTGAGATGTTATGGTTAAAACGAGACCTTCCTGGGCTCCTTTTAGTGGCATTCTAAGCACTGGATAGGTGGATCCTTCGTGCCATGTCTGATAAGGTGTCACCATGTTGTGGGGTCTAAACGGAAGAGGACCCAACTTCTTTGAAGTACTCTGGGTGTACTCTAAGTAGAATTCTTGACAGGTTGACATCATGTTCCAGAGCTTTGCCAGAAAAGAACTCGGTTTTCTGAAAGAACTCGGATAAGACTTCATCTTGGAACTAGAACTTGAGTCTGAATCGGATGTGTGAAGTCACAAAATTCGAGCTAGATTGGACATTATGACCTGCGTGAATCTTCCAGCAAGTTGATCCGTCGTTGTCGTCGAAATGAAAGAGTCCTGATGATGATCTGAATCTTCAAGAAGACGACCTTGGAGTTTGCCATCGTCGCCTGCCTCGTAGATCCATGAACCAAAGATGAAGATTGATCCCTTCGAGAAGATCATGTTGTCGAGGTCCATCGAGCTCTCGGATGCAAAGTCGTTGAAAGTCCCTACCTAGCGCGCCAACTGTCGATGTTTGACCACCGATAGCCTACCACAGGGGTACCCAAGGTAGTATGTTCAGGCTTTAGCGTATGCAGAACTCAATGGTTAACGTAAGAGACAGTCAATTTATCCTAGTTCGGGCCCTCGATCATAGATCGAGTAATAACCCTATGTCCAGTCGGCGTTAGCCTTTGCGTTGGATTGATTGTGAAGAGTTGTGTTGTACAATTGTTGTCTTTCTTATTCTCGATCCCAGGAGCCCTGCCCTCCTTTATATAGTCAGGAGGCCAGAGTTCTAGTTGGTTTACAATGAGAGTTCCTAGTAGGATTATAGAGTAATACTGCTACTAAGATTACAGGAGAAGAATCCTAATTAGGCTAGGTCTTCTCTCTTCCTTGCGTGGTATCCCGTGGGTCCTGCACCGACAGTTACGCTAACACATGAAACAAGAACTCATAAAGTCCCAGACAAGGTGACGATCATGATCGAGCACGAACTCCTGATGAAGCTGCTACAACGTCTTTTGTGTGCCTTCATGGCCAGCACCGTGCGCTAACTAGAGAATGGTGGGGAGGACCAAGGACGTCACTGGGACAAACACGTGGGTACCATGCATGATGAGACCGTCAGTGAGATGCCAGGGCTCGCCATAGTTTGCCACAATCAAGTCGCGCAGCGCACGCAGGTCATCATCCAACTACAGTTCATGGCATAGGTCGTCGAATAACTGAAAGGAAGGCTCCGTGATGGCATGAAGCAGCAGATCGTCCACCTCCCTCTGAGACAATGCATTGACAATGACATTGAGAGTGCTCGGCCGATATTCAATTGTGAAATCATACCCAAAGAGCTTACTGACCCACTGATGTTGGGGAACTGTAGAGAGCCGTTGATCCAACAAGAACTTCAATGCATAATGATCTGTGCGCACAATAAACTGTCTGCCCCACAAATACGGACACCAGTGCTGAACTACTTGGACAAGGGCGATGAGTTCCCTCTCATATGCGGCTAACTTGTGGTGCTGAGCTGCGAAGGGTCTGCTAAAAAATGCCAGAGCACCGGCGCCTTGATGGAGTACCGCGCCGAATCCAAAGCCGGATGCATCACAATCAACCATGAATGATTTGTCACAATCAGGAAGTTGGAGAACCGGTGCACTGGACATGGCCTTCTTGAGGGCATTGAATGCGTCCATGGCTGCGAGTGACCATAGGAAAGCCTCCTTCTTGAGAAGCGCCATCAACGGGGTAGCCACCGAGCCATAGTCTTTAATGAACCGACGATAGTACCTGGTGAGACTGAGGAACCCTCGGAGCACACGCACGTTGCCGGGTTGAGGCCAAGTGGCGACGGTTGCAACCTTCTCCTAACCCATTGCAACACCAGTCGTGGAGATGACATGTCCTAAGTAATGTACCGACGTCGTTGCAAAGTCGCATTTAGAGCATTTCAACTGTAGGTATGGTCATGCAGTGTAGTTAAGACTATGTTGATGTGCTACAGATGCGTCGACTAAGAGGGACTATAGATCAAGATGTCGTAAAAAAACACAAGGACAAACTTACGTAGGAACGACTGGAGCATTGTGTTCATGAGACTTTGGAATGTCACCGGTGCATTGGACAGCCCGAAGGGCATGACCAAGAACTCAAAGTGACCCTCATGAGTCCAAAAAGCAGTCTTCTCAATGTCATCAACATGCATACTAACTTGATGGTACCCTAAACGCAAGTCCAGTTTGGAGAAAAACTAGTCCCCGTGAAGCTCATTCAGCAATTCTTCGACCACCGGAATTGGAAATTTGTCTTTAATGGTGAGCTTGTTCAAGGCACGATAATCCACGCAGAACCTCCAAGAGTCGTCATGTTTCTTGACAAGTAAAATAGGAGAAGAGAACGCTGAGGTACTCGGACAGATCACCCCCATTTGCAGCATAGCGGCGCACTAGGATTCCAGTTCATCTTTCTAGAGTTGTGGGTAGCGGTAAGGGTGCACAGCCACTGGCGCCGCATTTGGCATGAGATGAATGCGGTGATCATAGGCACGAGTGGGCGGCAAGCCGTTGGGCGTGGCGAACACATCTTCAAATGAGTTGAGGAGCTTGTCGAGCAAGGCTGTTCCAGTGTTGCTGCCCGCGTCGTGGAGAGCATGGAGGCGGCGAGTGGACTACACGTCATAGCAGGCTGAGCCGATACCACGCCAGAACACACGCCGACCTGCCTTGGAGAACGCCATGCACAAGTCATGAAAATCCCACAATATCGGTCCGAGGGTGCGCAAGAAGTTGACACCGAGAACCATGTCCCACCGGTCCAATGGAATAGTATAGCAGTCGACTAAGAAGACTTCTTTGGCAATGCATATGCTGACATTGTGCGTGAGCGCCTGGCAAGCGATGCGGTCATCATTTGCGACCGTGACATCGGCACCAGGGCATAGTTCAAAGTGGATGCCAATGCGACATGCGATGTCCCCATTGATGAATGTGTGAGTAGAACCCGAATCAAGCAACACCACGCACTGCACGTTGCCAAATTGGACATAAACCTGCATAGTATCTTCAGTCCTGATGCCTATAATGGTCGATAATTATATGGTGGGTTTGTCTTGGCTAGCGTCTGACGTCTGTTCATCCTCATCGGACTCTGGCTCCTCAACAATATAATCTGCCACTTTGAGGTAAAACAGATGTGGACACTTGTGTCCTTGCACATATGGTTCATCACAGTTGTAACACAAGCCCAATTTGCAGTGATCTGCCATCTCTGCCAGCGTGAGGCGCTTGAAAGGCCAGCTTGGGGAGGACACCGAGGCTGCTGATGATGGTGTAGCGCCCCCTGTTGACGGTAAGGCGGTCTGTCCAGCCAGAGCACGCCGAGGAGGACAACTTGGTGGTGCTTGGAGCACGAGGGGTGCTGATGCATGGCGATGCTCATAAGCCCGAGCCAAGCGCATGGCGCGGTGCAAGTCCTGGGGGTCATGTAGCTCAACGTCAACCCAGATATACTTAGGGAGGCCCCTGGTGAATAGTTGTGCTTGTTGTAGCGGCGCCAGTTGTCCCACATGCGCCAAGCGCGCCTGGAAGGCTTCCATGTAAGCATCAATGAAGGCACCGAATGGTAGGCAAGCGAGCTCGGTAAGATGGTTGGTGGACAGCGCCGGCCTAAAATGCTGGTGGCAGAGCAGACGGAAGTTGACCCACAATGGTCGACCGGAGTCGCATTCCAACACATAATACCATTGCTATGCAGATCCCGTCATGTGGAAGGATGCGAGCCAAACCTTGTCTGCCTCACGAGTAAGCTGGCCGCGGAAGAAGGACTCACAACGGTTGAGCCATCCGAGCGGGTCTTCTTTGCTGTCGTAAGTGGGGAAGGACAACTTATGGAACTTGGGAATGCCCTGGCTATAACACCTTAGTGTTATGGTTGCATTAAAACACTTGCATCACATGAGCATGTGCATCATCATCTCATTCATAAGAATCATACCATGATGAATGTTATCAGTTCATGTGTGTTTCTATTTGAATTGCTTGATTTTATGCTAGCATTTGTGTGTGCTCATGTGTGGTCTATGCTAATGTGTGTCAAATGTCCTCTTAAACAACTTAGATACACTTAGAATGTCAGTAGGAACAATGTTCATGTTGACTATATTGCCTAATTATGCTCCAAGTAATAGTTTGACTTGTGTTGACCCCTAGGACTCTTTTGTTTGACTATTTAAAAAGTACAGCTTAGATTGTTTGCATGGCTGTGCACCCTTAAGAAAAGTTGTAGGAAATTTTATAAGGAACAAAAGTTATTTTATGACCATCTCATGAAAATGTGCAGAACATGCTCAAAAAGGTGCCACAAGTCAGTTTTGGGGGCTATTTGGAGACTTAGAAATTTTCTAAGTCTGAGAGCTGATTTTCAGTTTCATGTATCGATATTTGGAGCCTTGTGTCTCCCTAACCAGGCCAAACCAGCTCTAGCTCCAACTGGCAAAGTTGTAGTCCTCACCTAGATCTCCAACTTTGTCAACTACGCCATGAGCTAGATCATCACGGTTTAGGAGTGTGAACGCTGTGAAAGTACGCTGTCAGGCCGAAATAGATACTCTGATGGCGCGCTACAGTGACCCGACCGGTTTAGAGTTTCAGCGCCGCGTGGAGGCCACGCGTCGCCGTCGGCCTGACCGACCAGGCCATGTTAGGCTGCCGCACGCTGACTCAAGCCCCACACTCGCCCGTGACCGTCTGCGCTTGCATTTCCATTCACGGCTTCCTCCTTTGCCTCCTTCGCTCACCGCAGTAGCCGCAACAGTAGCGCAGCTCACCGCCGTCACCATTGCCGGGACCAGCTCGCATCTCTTCGCTCCTACGCCACCACAATAGCTTCACCGTGACCCCACCATCTCACCGTGCCCACATTGCTAGCTAGAATCACTCGGTAAGGCCTTCTCGCTGTGCACGACCTCGCCGGTGGTCCACCGCCGTGCCCCATCGCCGCGGCCAGTCTGATTCTGACCACCACTTGCCTCGCTAGCGTGTGCACTAGCTTCACCATAGACCATAGATTCTTGGTGTAACCTTGGATCGAGCCCTCACCGCCAGCTCCAGCACCTCGCCATCGAGCCACACCGCCACACCGCCATGGCCGCCGCCGTAGTCGATAGCTCCGGCAATAGGTCTAGCTAGGCAGCTTAATTGGTGCGGTATGAAGTAGTGATTCACGTAGTACCGGTGACGTCGCCAGAGAAGCCGCCATCGATGAGCTCCGTCGATCCTGCGCCAATCCCACGCCATGCTCTGTTTTGGTGCCGATGACACGCGGGCCCTCCTATTTCGTGGACCCCGGCTGTCAGTGGCTTAAGGACTGAATATAGTTCAATTATTTCTAGATTTCATGCTGTTTTGTAAAATTCATAACTGGAGTTTTGTAGATCCAAATTGGGTGGTTCCAATTTTGTTAGGATCTTGGTGAAGTGTAGTATTTAGTAAAAATATAACATGAGCACTTGTAGTAAGGTTTCTAGAAGAATTAAATTGTAACTTGAAATGTGTTTTTAAATGGATGCAAACTTGCTTAACTCATATCTAGAGTTCTTGTGATCCAAAAATTATGAAATTTGGATGGTTATCTCTTCTTGATGAGTAGAAGCTCTGGTAAAAATTTCAGAGTCATTTCATAAATAGTTTTTGAGTTATTAAATTCCCTTCTATCATTAGATAGTCCTTGTGTGAATTTTAATAATTAATCTATGAATCCAATGCCCATAAAATTTATTGGAGGTTGTCCTGGTTCCTTTAGGATGCTAAAAAAATATGAAATCTGTTGTTTGACACTTTTCAATAGGGTTTCTAATTTAGGCCAAAATTAGCCTCGCTGCTTTGTTATTTTTTTGTAGGATGTTTCTATTGATAACTTTGGGTGAAATTTTTTCAGTAGCCTACTTGGAGCATGTAGTACCTACTGTAATATTTGTAGATTAAATGGTACAGTTTTCATATATGTTTATTATTCCTCTTAAATAAATAAATTAATTAATTAAGAATGGCATTAAAAGAAGTGAATTGGTGGTGAACACCTTACTTTCTGGTGTTCTTTTGATATGTGTGATGAGTTAGTAAAGTTGGTTTTATGCATTTATGTGTTTGCAACATAAGTTAATAATTATTTTCTTGCATTATGTCTTTCTGGATAGTTCTGGGAACTTTGCAAAGTTCACCGTGATAATTTAGTTCTCTGGGAATCATGTGAATACGAAAGTTGTAGTTAACTTACTAAACTAGCTTGTGTTAAGATTTGGTGGTATTTGGCCAAGTAGTTTAGGAGATATGGCTGTTCTTAGTTTGAGTCCAGTTTTGGATGATCTCTGTCTTGTGAGGATAGATTTCTATTGTTAAGTGATTTTGACCTGGTAAAAGTTGGAATCATGCCTTGAGGTCTGAAAATGAAATTTGGGAAATTTCATAAGCTTTCCAAATTGTCTTGTTACATGTCATTTGGATTTGTAAATCTCCAGTTATGGTCAAATTACTATGCTGCTGTATATTCCTAGTTTTGCCGAAATACGAATGATGGCGTGAATGCTTTGTAGCATTGTTCTTGTTGATTGTTTAGGTGCTAGGCTAACTTGAGAAAATGCTTAGGTGCAGGTGCTAGGTCCTTAACTGAAGATGAGCAATTGTATATTCCCCGAGCATCCCTAACTTCGTTCATGTGCATCCCTGATATTTATCTTGCACATACATGCAATAGGTGTGCCGGAGGGAGTGAAGCTTCTGGACTTCGAGGGAGTGAGCCAGGAGGAGGAGCCCGAGGTTTAGGCAACCAACGAAGCAGCCACCAAGGAGGAGTTGCCCGAGTGCCCTGACCACCGCCCATTCTCTTTCCTGAAAGGCAAGCCCGGAGCATATTAAGTCTCCCATATTTTTACAAATATCTTGAGTATCTTTTATTGTTGCTGATGCATTAAGTATAGGAATTTGTTGGAACCAATTATTGCATTATATATCTATCCTTGTCCAGATATCGCACTTGAACCCTACTTAAGTTTAGGAATGGGCTAAATGCTTAGCCATGCTTAGTGCGGTAGAAGTCGGGTGATTTCCTGTCACCTATGAGCTTTAGGATGAGGTGGGTCACGGTTGGCTATATTTGCTATCGTGGAAAAGAACCATGTTAATAATGAATTAAGACCGGGCAGAGTCTTGTGTAGGGTTGGATATAGTGACTCCATCTGTGTCATTTAAGGACCTATACACTGTACGTCCTCATGTCAGGTTGAACGCAGCCTAACACTTAGCTGGCCGGATAAGTTGTTCCGACCTCGAAGCCTAGTAGTTCGACTCAGGCCAGGAACCGGGGGACGTGTGCATTCTGGAGGAAGTAAGGAGGTGCTTGGGGACATTGGCGTGAGTCCAAGGGGTCAGGTGTTTAAAAGTCCTACACTTCCTGGCCGAGTGTCACCCTTGAGAATGCGGCGCTGTTCGAACCCGTGACTTTTCTTTTTTTCTCCTAAGTTGTACCAAAGGTGACTTGATTGTGACCCTGACGGGGGAAGCAAGGTTTGTGTTAGGAATACCCCTCTAGCTGGATAGGAATCGAGTTGAATCACCATCTCTCCTAGATAGTGAGAACTTGACTGAGCAGCGGCAACGTAGATTCACTTAATTTAATGATATGGTTAAATGGAGGATGATGATAATGTTGCCACAGTTTATATCTGCTAGGGTTAATAATGTTTACATCTTAATCAAGTGATTGCTTAGTACAGGTGCTAATATAGATGACAGGTTAATGGCTAAAAGTCACTGCTAGCTCAGGTTAAGTGTTGATCATTATTACTTATGCTTTTCCGCAAAAAGAAAGTGTCAGCCAGATCCACTAAATTAAGCTATGCATGATCCTTGGTGTCAATTATTCTTGGTTTCCAACGGGTAAGTCTAGCTAAGTACATTCTTGTACTCAAGGTTTATTCCCTCTTGTTGCAGATCAGCTTCTTTATCAGGGCTTCTGTAAGTACTGTCTCCACCCGGCGGGTGACGAAGACTAGATCACGGGCATGATCTCTGTTTATCTTATCTGAATGCTGTTGGTGAAATATTGTAATGTGTGATGTGTTATGTTGAATCACTGTGATCTTGGTTGTATGCAAGTTGGTTTGAAATCCTTCGTGGTTTCAGCTGACTACCGGGTTTATATGGGCTCAAGTGCGAGAATTTGATCGTTTCGACGATCGTTTTTGTACTTGTGCTCTTATAAATTGGACGTTTCTGTTACAGCTGGTATTGGAGCTAGATTCAACACTAAACATGTCATACGGGTATTTAAAAATAAAAGCTTTTGTTGCGAAAATGGTTTTCCAACTTATAGTTATATATAAGTGTTTCAAAATCTGAAATTTTATAGTGTGCTGGTGATCACATCCCTTGTAGCCCACATAAGGACTTTTAGGTGGCTTATATAATTACTAACTTGGGGGAAGTGATTGTTTCTATTTCATTGTCCATACGGCGTGCTATTGCATGGGTGGTATTCGCTTGAATGGTAATGTATGGATCAATTGCCTCTACGCCATGGTAAGTGTGAGTTGTGAGAGCATGACCGTCCAACTGTCGGTCTAGAGGAGAGTTAGTTGTGGTTACTGGAATATGTACATGTTGCATACATGTACATATGAAGGTACTTAATTGTGGGTATATATGTTGGGTAGTTTTGGATACCAAAGTATATATATCCGGGAATGTATATATGGAGAGTATCTTAGTTTACTACTTTCATTGTGAGCATTATATCTTGTTGGGTTGGGCTACAATGAAATTTTATGTAGGTACGCTAACAACGCACCATGTAGATCAACTAGTTACCGCTATTCGAGAGAACGTGTGTATGCCACCGTATATTCCGCTAGAACTTAACTTTTCTTAGGTTTGTGAGGACGTACGGAACATGCATGCATCATATTCACTCATGTCATTCATATTGCATTACTCCCTCCCTTATAACTTACTTATGCCTACCTTGAAAAATAATCCTCTCACGAGAGTTGCATCCCTTTTGATACAGATGGCCATGCCCGTGTTTCCTCCTTGTAGCAGCACCTTTTTGGACCAGTTTGGTATACATACCTTGCTCTAGAGGGTGCTAAGCTCAGTTGGGTACCCAGAGGCGCCCCATTATACATGGGTGCAGACAGTGCCATTTGGAGATGTGCCATGGTACAATGTGACCTTGGTGGTGCCAAAGAATCCCATGAGACCGCTGTGGCGTGGGTGGAGCACCAAGTCTGATGGGCAAAGCCCATGGGAAGCCACGCAAGTTGCTACTCTTGATGTGCTTGTGGACATAGCATAGAGTTTCAGAGATGAATTGGTGGGTGGACCAGCTACATCCATTCCCCGAGTGGCTCCTAAAGATGCTGAGTGGACTCAAGAAGCTAGCCATGCCTTGGTTTGAGGCCATGGTGAACGTGCTCAGAGCAACAATGTGGAAATGAGTGCTATGATGGCTGTCTTGAAGCTTTGTTGAGTCAGGCAGGACACCCTCACTAGAGTATTAGAAGAAGCTGGCAAGGCAATGGCAGCCCAACACAAGTTTAGGTTGCGTGCCCGCAAGTATTGCCATAGGGCGGAGGCATGTGGGCAAGCTCAGCTGGAGGTAGATGAGATTCAGGGCATTGCAAATTATCGCCTGCAGCAGTGGGGGCAAGCAGCACGCAAGAGAGATGAGCTTCATAACCAGCTTATGAACCTCACCATAGAGAGAGATGAGGTAGTACAGGAGTTGGACCGTGTGACCCATCATAGAGATGCAGCTCTGGAGTTGGCAGAAGAAAGG
Organism: Miscanthus floridulus; assembly: GCF_019320115.1. Taxonomy (NCBI): domain Eukaryota; kingdom Viridiplantae; phylum Streptophyta; class Magnoliopsida; order Poales; family Poaceae; genus Miscanthus; species Miscanthus floridulus. The sequence goes on along the minus strand of NC_089584.1, from coordinate 89,918,494 downwards.
CGTTAGGGATGGATCATGGCTTAGGGATGGATCATGGCTAACCACAATGCTTTTCAAAGGGAGAATGCGCTCCAAGAGCAGCTAGAGGAGCTTCAGGTTGAATACCATCACCTGAACAATCGCCTATTTCCTATTCCTTAGCCCATTCCAAGGTATCCTAATGTGGGTGGACCTCAAGTGATTGAGGCTGATGAAGAAGAAGAGGACATGTAGATGAATGTCAAAGCAGTCGAACCTACAAATGAAGAGGAAGAGGATGACCCTGAAGAAGTCTAGGGCGTCTCTAATGTGGACAGTGACCACTTCAACTAGTAGTTAGCTAGCAAGTCTCACTAATTTAAGCTTTTGCCGCCATTGTGTAATGGACTCAGTACTAGGGCAGATGTTGGAAGTGCCTTTTTAATTCAAACGTGGCATGTAATGTACCTTAATCCACTCCCTTCGGGATGCTAATCTTAGTTGGTGGATTTTAAAACTTGTCATGTTGGAATGCACTGCGAATGGCACTAGTAACCTATTGATGATGTGGTGATTGGAGAATGAATTATTGCCTCTATTTTATTGTATGAATTTTACATTCTCTCCAGTAAATTTAGTTTGGCGTAATTACATTGTTCCTCTCCAATGTGCTGACATCACTAATAATTGATTGTTGCGCATTGTTGTAGATGCCTCGCACTCGTGCCACTGGTGTGGCTAGTGATGATGATGATCTCCCACCACCACCACCGCACACACCAGCGGAATTGATGGCAATATTGGTTGAAGGACACCGCACTATGGCAAATGCTCTCCGCATGATTGCAAATCGTGATGGCCGTGGTGCACGCCAAGGACCTGAACCAAATTAGTATAGCGACTTCAAAGATTTCTTTGACACTAAACCACCGATATTCAAGGAGGCTGAGGAGCCCCTCCAAGCTAATGAGTGGTTGAACACTCTCAAGCAGAAATTCTGTCTGCTTCGCTTGACTAAGGGGCTGAAGACTGAGTATGCATCTCACCAACTGCATGGGCTAGCTGGTATTTGGTGAAGTCATCATTGGTCCACTATGCTCACTGATGCCCAAATCACTTGGGATCAGCTCAAGTCTGCTTTCAGGGGAAATTATATTCCTCCTGGTCTCATGGTAATCAAGCACACTAAATTTATGAAGCTAATATAGGGGAATAAGAGCTTGAATGAATACCTACAGGCTTTCAATAACCTTGCAAGGTATGCTACTGAGTTTGTTGACACTGATGCCAAGAAGATCGCTAGTTTCAAGTGGGGACTTAGCCCCAAGTTGATGAAGAAAATGGGAAATTGTAAGTGTGCTACCTTTAATGAGTTTGTTAGTGATGCTTTATCTAAAGAAAACAACAATGCTATTTACGCTGCTTCAAAGAATTGCAAGAGAGCCTATGAGGCGGGTGCCTCACAGTCCAAAGCTCCAATCACATCTAAGGATCCATTCCATCCTTCGACATCAGCTGCTAAGTTCCGCCCACCACTGAAGAAGAATCTAGGAAAGACTGCATTTCACAAGGCTTTTACAGTTGCTCTTCCAAAAGGCACTCTAGTCAAGGTAGCTCCAATGTTCCTCCAAGCAACATGCCATGCTGGAACAGCAACAAGCCGGGTCACTGGGCAAGGAAGTGTCCTTATCCTAAGAAGAATAACAACCAAGGTGGCCGCCAGGGGTAGGTGAACTACACTAATATTGCTGATATTCCTTCAGGAGAGGTAGTCACTGCTAGTAAGTTTCTGGTTGATCAACACCCTACAGTTGTACTATTTGATTCGGGTGCTTCCCATTCTTTTATGAGCCCCGCATTTGCATCCAAGTTTAAACAGGAAACCTACACTATTGAGGGTGAGGGTTATTGTATTAGGGCTGCCAGTGGTAATATTCCAACAAAGCTATTTGTTGGGGGTGTGCAACTTGAGATAGAGGGACAAAGTTATCAGGTGGATATGGTAGTTTTACCGGGGCTGGGTATTGATGTGATAATGGAATGAAATAGATGAGCAGTCATGAGGTGCTTATTGATACATTGACTAGAGTAGTCATGCTCATAGATCCTAGTAATCAGGAAGGTTTTCTAGTGCAACTACCTAGGGACATCAATCTCTCTTGTGCGGCAAATGCGGTGCAAGCAAAGGCTATTGCAGATATCCCTATAGTATGTGATTTTCTAGATGTTTTTCTCAATGATTTGCCCAGATTGCCCCCAAATCGGGATGTGGAGTTCAAGATAGAGTTGCTACCTGGTACAACGCCCATATCTAGAAGACCTTATAGAATGCCTCCCAACGAACTAGCCAAACTTAAGACCTAGTTGAATGAACTTCTAAAGAAAGGCCTTATCCATCATAGTTTGTCTCCGTGGGGGTGTCCGGCTATTTTTGTGAAGAAGAAGGATAACTCACTACGCATGTGTGTAGATTATAGGCCTTTGAATGCAGTCACAATCAAGAATAAGTACCCTCTGCCATGCATAGATATCTTCTTTGATCAGTTGTCTAAAGCAAAAGTCTTTTCCAAGATTGATTTGAGATCTGGTTATCATCAAATCAAAATCCGGCCTGAGGATATTCCAAAAACTGCCTTCTCTACAAGATACGGTCTTTATGAGTATCTTGTTATGTCTTTTGGATTGACCAATGCCCCCGCACACTTCATGTATTTAATGAATTCAGTGTTTATGCCCAAGTTGGACAAATTTGTGGTGGTATTTATAGATGATATCTTGGTCTATTCTGAGAATGAAGAAGATCACATTGAACATTTGTGAGTGGTTCTCACTAGATTGTGTGAACGCAAGCTTTATGCAAAGTTCAACAAGTGTGAATTCTAGCTTCGTGAGGTACCTTTTCTCGGGCATGTGTTGTCCGATGGTGGAATTATGTTGGATCCCATCAAGGTGCAAGAAGTGTTGAACTAGAAGGCTCCAATCTCGATGCATGAGGTTCAGAGTTTTCTAGGGTTGGCTGGTTATTATCGTCGCTTCATCCCAGATTTCTCTATAATAGCCAAGCCTATGACTCGGTTGCTACAAAAAGACACGAGGTTTGTCTAGACTTCCGAGTGTGATGCGGCTTTTCACACCCTACGAACCCTTCTAACTTCGGCTCTAGTTTTGGCACAACCGGACATTGAGAAACCTTTTGATGTGTTTTGTGATGCATTCGACATAGGTTTAGGAGGTGTTCTTATGTAGGAAGGATGAGTCATTGCTTATACCTCTCGCCAACTTCAGAAGCATGAGGTGAATTATCCTACGCAAGACTTAGAACTCGCTGCAGTTGTGCATGCTTTGAAGGTCTGGAGACATTATTTGCTTGGCAATGTGTGCCACATCTACACTGATCATAAAAGTCTTAAGTACATCTTCACTCAACCTAAGTTGAATATGCGTCAGAGAAGATGGCTCGAGTTGATCAAGGATTATAACCTCCAAGTGCACTATCATCCTGGCAAGGCAAACGTGGTTACGGATGCCTTAAGCAGGAAATCTCATTGCCACTCTTTGATTGAAAGTGACCTCCATTTGTCAAAACTCCTACATCCTGTAGTCCTTCACAACATCACTGTTAGTTGTACTCTACAGAGTTGAATTATTGAGCTACAGAAGACAGATCCAGGTGTGTTCCACATCAAGCGCAAGATGAAAGAGCAAGAAACCAAGCATTTTTGGGTAGATGAGAATGATGTGTTATGGTTCAAGGATAGGTTAGTGGTCCCAAAGGATAGAGAGCTTAGAAATAAAATCATATTCGAAGCACATTCGTCTAAATTATCTATTCATCCTGGTAGTAGCAAAATGTATCATGATTTGAAGCCTCGTTTTTGGTGGACCAAGATGAAGAAAGAGATAGCCGCTTATGTGGCTAGGTGTGACACTTGTTGTCGAGTTAAAGCTGTGCACATAAAAGCTAGATTGCTTCAGCCACTCTCTATTTCAGGTTGGAAATGGGAGGAGATAAGTATGGATTTTGTTGTTGGACTCCCTACTACTCAGAGGAATTTTAACTCCATTTGGGTGATTGTAGACCATTTGACCAAGTCTACACACTTCATTCCTGTTCGCACCGACTTCCGTCCAACTGACTATGCTGAGTTGTACTTCAATCAGATAGTCCGACTTCATGGGGTACCTCGCACTATTGTCTTTGATCGAGGGCCACAATTCACTGCTCGCTTTTGGGAGCACTTGCACGGGTTATTGGGAACTAAGTTAGTAAGAAGCTCCGCCTATCATCCGCAAACCTCTAGACAAACTAAGCGAGTGAACCAAATCTTAGAAGATATGTTGAGAGCGTGTGTCATCTCATCTAAGGGTTCATGGGAAAAATGGTTGCCCCTAGCTGAATTCTCTTATAATAATAGTTATCAAGAGAGTATCAAGATGGCACCGTTTGAAGCTTTGTATGGCCGAAAGTGTAGAACCCCGTTGAATTGGGTTGAAGCCGGTGAAAGGAGATATTATGGTATTGATTTTGTTAACAAAGCTAAAGAACAAGTCCATACTATCTAAACCCATATGGCCATAGCTCAAGCTACGCAGAAAAGTTATGCTGATCATCGTAGAAAACCTATCGAGTTCGAAGTTGGAGACTTCGTTTATCTAAAAGTCTCACCCATGAAGAGTGTCCAACGCTTTGGTGTGAAGCGAAAGCTTGCGCCGAGATATGTCGGTCCATTTCAAATTATAGGACAGAGTGGTAAGGTAGCATACAAGATCTAATTACCTCCTGAGATGAGTGATATCTTCAATGTCTTTCACGTATCTCAGTTGAAGAAATGTATTCGTGTCCCTGAAGAGAGAGTTCCACTGGGGGATATCAAGTTAGAATCTGATTTGACTTTTGAAGAAAAATTGGTCCGAGTAATTGACACTCGTGAGCGAGTGACTCGGAGTTGGGTGTTCAAGTTTTACAAGGTCATGTGGAGTAATCAGGGTAGTGAACGCGATGCAACTTTGGAAAGAGAAGATTATTTGAGGGAAGGTTATAAGGAATTCTATCAACAATGGTATGCTTGTCAAATCTCGGGACGAGATTTTTATAAGGGGGAGGGCTATAACACCTCAGTGTTATGGTTGCATTAAAACACTTGCATCACATGAGCATGTGCATCATCATCTCATTCATAAGAATCATACCATGATGAATGTTATCAGTTCATGTGTGTTTCTATTTGAATTGCTTGATTTTATGCTAGCATTTGTGTGTGCTCATGTGTGGTCTATGCTAATGTGTGTCAAATGTCCTCTTAAACAACTTAGCTACACTTAGAATGTCAGTAGGAACAATGTTCATGTTGACCATATTGCCTAATTATGCTCCAAGTAATAGTTTGACTTGGGTTGACCCCTAGGACTCTTTTGTTTGACTATTTAAAAAGTACAGCTTAGATTGTTTGTATGGCTGTGCACCCTTAACAAAAGTTGTAGGAAATTTTATAAGGAACAAAAGTTATTTTATGACCATCTCATGAAAATGTGCAGAACATGCTCAAAAAGGGCCCACAAGTCAGTTTTGGGGGCTATTTAGAGACTTAGAAATTTTCTAAGTCTGAGAGCTGATTTTTAGTTTCATGTATCAATGTTTGGAGCCTTGTATCTCCCTAACCAGGCCGAATCAGCTCTAGCTCTATTTGGCAAAGTTGTAGTCCTCACCTAGATCTCCAACTTTGTCAACTACGCCATGAGCTAGATCATCACGATTTAGGAGTTTGAATGCTGTGAAAGTATGCTGTCACGCTAGAATAGATACTCTGATGGTGCGCTATAGTGACCCGACCAGTTCAGAGTTTCAGCGTTGCGTGGAGGCCGCGTGTCGCCGCCGGCCTGACCGGCTAGGCCACGTTAGGCTGCCGCATGCTAACTCAAGCCCCGCACTCGCCTGTGACCATCCGTGCTTGCATTTCCATTCACGGCTTCCTCCATCGCCTCCTTCACTCACCACAGTAGCCGCAGCAGCAGCGCAGCTCGCCACTGTCACCATTGCCGGCACCAGCTCGCATCTCTTCCCTCCTATGCCACCACAACAGCTTCACCGTGACCCCACCGTCTCACCGTGCCCACATTACTAGCTAGAATCGCTCGATAAGGCCTTCTCATCGTGCACGACCTCACCGGTGGTCCACCGCCGTGCCCCGTCGCCGCGGCCAGTCTGATTCCGACCACCACTTGCCTCGCTAGCGTGTGCACTAGCTTCATCGTAGACCATAGATTCTCAGCATAACCATGGATCGAGCCCTCACCGCTAGCTCCGATGTCTCACCGTCGAGCCACACCGCCACACCGCCATGGTCGCCGCCGTAGTCGATAGCTCCGGTAATAGGTCTAGCTAGGCAGCTTAATCGGTGCGGTATGAAGTAGTGATTCACGTAGTACCAGTGATGTCACCAGAGAAGACACCGTCGGCGAGCTCCATCGATCCCACGCTGATCCCACGCCGTGCTCTGTTTTGGTGCTGATGACACGCGGGCCCTCCTGTTTCATGGACCCCGGCTCTCAGTGGCTTAAGGACTGAAGATAGTTCAATTATTTCCAGATTACATGTTGTTTTGTAAAATTCATAACTGAAGTTTTGTAGATCCAAATTAGGTGGTTCCAATTTTGTTAGGATCTTGGTGAAGTGTAGTATTTAGTAAAAATATAACATGAGCACTTGTAGTAAGGTTTCTGGAAGAATTAAATTGTAACTTGAAATGTGTTTTTAAATGGATGCAAACTTGCTTAACTCATATCTAGAGTTTCTGTGATCCAAAAATTATGAAATTTGGATGGTGATCTCTTCTTGATGAGTAGAAGCTCTGGCAAAAATTTCAGAGTCATTGCATGAATAGTGTTTGAGTTATTAAATTCCCTTTTATCATTAGATGATCCTTGTGTGAATTTTAATAATTAATCTATGAATCCAATACCCATGAAATTTATTGGAGGTTGTCCTAGTTCCTTTCGAATGCTAAGAAAAATATGAAATCTATTGTTTGACACTTTTCAATAGGGTTTCTAATTTAGGCCAAAATCAGCCTCGCTGCCTTGTTATTTTTGTGTAGGATGTTTCTATTGGTAACTTTGGGTGAAATGTTTACAGTAGCCTACTTGGAGCATGTAGTACCTACTATAATTTTTGTAGATTAAATGGTGCAGTTTTCATATATGTATATTATTCCTCTTAAATAACTAAATAAATTAAGAAAGGCATTAAAAGAAGTGAATTGGTGGTGAACACCTTACTTTATGGTGTTCTTTTGATATGTGTGATGAGTTAGTAAAGTTGGTTTTGTCCATTTATGTGTTTGCAACATAAGTTAATAATTATTTTCTTGCATTATGTCTTTCTGGACAGTTCTGGGAACTTTGCAAAGTTCACCATGCTAATTTGGTTTTCGGGAATTATGTGAATACCAAAGTTGGAGTTAACTTACTAAACTAGCTTGTGTTAAAATTTGGTGGCATTTGGCCAAGTAGTTTAGGAGATATGGTTATTCTTAGTTTGAGTCCAGTTTTGGATGCTCTCGGTCTTGTGAGGACATATTTCTGTTGTTAAGTGATTTCAACCTGGTAAAAGTTGGAATCATGCCTTGAGGTCTGAAAATGAAATTTGGGAAATTTCATAAGCTTTCTAAATTGTCTTGTTGCATGTCATTTGGATTTGTAAATCTCCAGTTATGGTCAAATTACTATGCTGCTGTATATTCCGAGTTTTGCTGAAATATGAATGATGGCGTGAATGCTTTGTAGCATTGTTCTTGTTGATTGTTTAGGTGCTAGGCTAACTTGAGAAAATGCTTAGGTGCAGGTGCTAGGTCCTTAACTGAAGATGAGCAATTGTACATTAGGTTGTCTAAACTTGGTAAGTTAAAGTGATTTGAATAGAGCTTAAGTTAGAATATGTGTACTGCAGTAAGCATGTGCATTCCCCGAGCATCCCAAACTTTGTTCATGTGCATCCATGATATTTATCTTGCGCATACATGCAATAGGTGTGCCAGAGGGAGTGAAGCTTCTGGAGTTCGAGGGAGCGAGCCAGGAGGAGGAGCCCGAGGTTTAGGCAACCGACGAAGCAGCCGCCGAGGAGGAGTTGCCCGAGTGCCCTGACCACCGCTCATCCTCTTTCCTGAAAGGCAAGCCCCGGAGCATATTAAGTCTCCCATGTTTTTACAAATATCTTGAGTATCTTTTATTATTGCTGATGCATTAAGTATAGGAATTGGTTGGAACCAATTGTTGCATTATATATCTATCCTTGTCCAGATATCGCACTTGAACCCTACTTAAGTTCAGGAACGGGCTAAATGCTTAGCCATGCTTAGTGCGGTAGAAGTCGGGTGATTTCCTGTCACCTGCGAGCTTTAGGATGAGGTGGGTCACGGTTGGCTATATTTGCTATCGTGGAAAAGAACCATATTAATAATGAATTAAGACTGGGCCGAGTCTTGTGTAGGGTTGGACATAGTGACTCCGTCTGTGTCGTTTAAGGACCGATATGCTGTACATCCTCATGTCATGTTGAACGCAGCCTAACACTTAGCTGGCCGGATAAGTCGTTCCGACCACGAAGCCTAGTAGTTTGACTCAGGCCAGGAACCGGGTGGGACGTGCGCATTCTGGAGGAAGTAAGGAGGTGCTTGGGGACATTGGCGTGAGTCCAAGGGGTCAGGTGTTTAAAAGTCCTACACTTCCTGGCAGAGTGTCACCCTTGAGAATGCGGCGCTGTCCGAACCCGTGACTTTTCTTTTTTTCTCCTGAGTTGTACCAAAGGTGACTTGATTGTGACCCTAACGGGGGAAGCAGGGTTTGTGTTAGGAATACCGCCCAGCTGGATAGGAATCGATTTGAATCGCTGTCTCTCCCGGATAGTGAGAACTTGACTGTGCAGCGGCAACGTAGATTCACTTAATTTAATGATATGGTTAAATGGAGGATGATGATAATGTTGCCACAGTTTATACCTGCTATGGTTAATAATGTTTGCATCTTAATCAAGTGATTGCTTAGTACAGGTGCTAATATAGATGACAGGTTAATGGCTAAAAGTCACTGCTAGCTCAGGTTAAGTGTTGATCATTATTACTTATGCTTTTCCGCAAAAAAAAGTGTCAACCAGATCCACTAAATTAAGCTATGCATGATCCTTGGTGTCAATTATTCCTGGTTTCCGACGGGTAAGTCTAGCTGAGTACATTCTCGTACTCAAGGTTTATTCCCTCTTGTTGCAGATGAGCTTCTTTATCAGGGCTTCTGTAAGTACTGTCTCCACCCGGCGGGTGATGAAGACTAGATCACGGGCATGATCTCTGTTTATCTTATCTAAATGCTTTTGGTGGGATGTGATCGGCAAGCTGGTACTTGTATTTGAACTCGTGTGTGTGAGTTAAACTATTTGCTTCCGCTACTTTACAAGACTTGGTTTGTAATAACTATGACTCCGATATGTTGTAATCTATCTACGAACTGTTGGTGAAATATTGTAACGTGTGATGTGTTATGTTGAATCACTGCGATCTTGGTTGTATGCAAGTTGGTTTGAAATCCTTCGTGGTTTCAGCTGACTACCGGGTTTATATGGGCTCAAGTGCGAGAATTTGATCGTTTCGACGATCGTTTTTGTACTTGTGCTCTTATAAATTGGACATTTCTGTTACAGCTGGTATCGAAGCTAGATTCAACACTAAACATGTCATACGGGTATTTAAAAACAAAAGCTTCCAACTTATAGTTATATATAAGTGTTTCAAAATCTAAAATTTTATAGTGTGCTGGTGATCACATCCCTTGTAGCCCACATAAGGACTTTTAGGTGGCTTATATAATTACTAACTTGGGGGAAAGTGATTGTTTCTATTTCGTCGTCCATGCGGCGTGCTATTGCATGGGTGGCATTCGCTTGAGTGGTAATGTATGGATCAATTGCCTCTACGCCAAGGTAAGTGTGAGTTGTGAGAGCATGACCGTCCAACTGTCGATCTAGGGGAGAGTTAGTTGTGGTTACTGGAATATGTACATGTTGCATACATGTACATGGTTATCTATTTATCTTATTAGCTTACACCTATTTCTACTTATGATGGTGAATGTATTTTTGGATGGCCATGTGTTGCTCCAAAAAAATTAAATCTTGGCCATCATATTCTCTTTTACTTATTGTGTGAAATAACATGTCATATTGCATTTCTTTTCACACATATCTATTTGTTCACACACTTGTTGCACCCCACGGATTGCAAAATTTAGGGGGAGCTTTTGTCTTGATGTATGCAAATCAAGTATAGAGGATACTAATTGAAATTCAAATTCATGCATACATCAAGGGGGAGCTTTTCATAAATTTTGGGTTCAAAAGTTTTAAAATATTTCATTCCTATAAAAGCCTAAGTTGGTTGTCATCAATTACCAAAAAGAGGGAGATTGAAAGTGCATTTGCCCCTATGTGGGTTTTGGTGTATTGATGACATCAAAATTAGGGACTAATGTGATCTTAATAAGATATGTCGCAGCTATTAGTCCCATGAAAGACTCAAAGAGTTGATAAAGATGAAATGGTATCCCTCAATTCTTGAAGTTGTAAAGGTGGACAAACTCAAAACGCTCTCCAAAGGTTTTAATTTTGTTTTTGAGTTTAGGATCCACCGCACTATAAAGAGGAATGCAAACTTATCATCATGAGAGAGTTTAGGATCCGCTGCACTATAAAGAGTTTAGGATCCGCCGCACTATAAAGCATTGGAATAACGAGCTAATCTGTCAGTTTTATGCTTCTTATCATCCTGAGAGAGACCCTACCGGTGCTGTTGACATTATTTATTGGACCACTGAAGGCAAGAATTATAAAGTGGACTTCATCACTTTCTCTCACCTTCTTGGTTTGAGTCACAGCAACCGCATTGCTACTGAGTTGACTGAGTATGAGGATCTCGCTTTGGAGGAGTACCAACATATGTATCTTGAGGGTCACACAGCTGATGGACAGACAGTATTTCTGAAGCCATACTATTATGTTCTGAACAACATCTTGCGATAGATCTTGTATCCGAAGGTCGGTGACTCCACCTACCTTCGTGATGATTCACAAAAGGTGCTTCAGCATTTTGGCGATGAGTTTCAGAAGTTTTCCATCAGCCGCTATATTTGGAACAAGATACATGATGCTACTGAGGATCTAGTAAAGCATCTTCCCTATGCACCATACATTATGCATGTCATTGAGCAAGTATCTGGCATCCATTTTCCCTATGACACTCAGCAAAAGCTCCTCAAGATATCCAACAAGACCTCTGTCATTGCTGCTAGAGAGCTGAGGGAGAAAGCTGATGCAGCCAAAGCTAGAGGGAAAGGTGCTTCGGGTGCTCGCTCTCGCCGTGGTGCTTCCACACCTACTGCTGCTGCTGCTCGCTCTTCTAGTGCCGAGCCCCTCTCTTCGTCCTCCTCTGGAAAGAAGCCCAACAAGTTCAAGTTCCTAATGGCATACATCTTTGGACAGTGTTGTGCTAGTGCTCAACGTGAGCATGATATGCAAGAGAGGCTATATCGGTTGGAACAGCAAGTAGGAATTGTATCTTCTCCTCCGCCGCCGTTTGTGCCTCCCCGTGATCCATTGGCTTTGTATGATGAGGCTTGTGTCGCGTACGAAGCTGATGCGACTTCTCGCTCGCATGGCAAAGGGAAGGTGACTGAAGAAGATGAGGAATACATCGAGGACGATGATGATGAAGACAGCGACGGTGGTGAGGACGGTGACCAAGATGGGGATGATGAATACGAGGATGAGTAGTTGGATATTCACGCGGCCTACCCCTTTTGGCACTTGTTGACAAAGGGGGAGTGTTAGGTTTTGATTTCTCTATGTAATAAGTTAGTTGGTCTTTATGTTTTGGAACTTTAAAACCTTTAGCATGTACGAACTATGTCGTGTGGTGGCAAGCTTGTGATGGACAACTATTTATATGTGTTTGTGATGAATGATTGTAGGACAAAGTTATGGTTATCTATTTATCTTATTAGCTTACACTTTTTTCTACTTATGATGGTGAATGTATTTTTGGATGGCCATGTGTTGCTCCAATTTTTTTTTAAAATCTTGGCCATCATATTCTCTTTTATTTATTGTGTGAAATAACATGTCATATTGCATTTCTTTTCACACATATCTATTTGTTCACACACTTGTTGCACCCCACGGATTGTAAAATTTAGGGGGAGCTTTTGTCTTGATGTATGCAAATCAAGTATAGAGGATACTAATTGAAATTCAAATTTATGCATACATCAAGGGGGAGCTTTTCATAAATTTTGGGATTCAAAAGTTTTATAAAAGCCTAAGTTGGTTGTCATCAATTACCAAAAAGGGGGAGATTGAAAGTGCATTTGCCCCCTATGTGGGTTTTGGTGTATTGATGACATCAAAATTATGGACTAATGTGATCTTAATGAGATATGTCGCAGCTATTAGTCCCATGAAAGACTCAAAGAGTTGATAAAGATGAAATGGTATCCCTCAATTCTTGAAGTTGTAAAGGTGGACGAACTCAAAACGCTCTCCAAAGGTTTTAATTTTGTTTTTGAGTTTAGGATCCGCCGCACTATAAAGAGGGATGCAAACTTAGTTGGTCTGAGGAAGATAGAGTGCTCTAGCATAAAAATAAAATCAAAAGAGAGACACTCTAGCACTTCACGAGCACATAGAATAATTTTCTATGACTGTCGATGTCGAAACTCCCGATGTAAGCCGGAACTCTCGACAGTCGAAAGTCACGACTCTTGCCAGAAGTTCTGACTCCCAGTCACTTAGCCTACGTGGAGACTGTGGAGGTCAGAAGTCCCGACGTGAGTCGGAACTCCCGATAGTCGAAAGTCCCAACCCAAGCCAGGAGTCCTAGCATCGGTGGTTCTGCTGGCCTGCTGACTGTGCATGTTGAAACTCCCGACATACGTCGGAAGTTGCGCCCGTCAGAAATACCGATCCATGTTGGGAGTCTCGATACCTGTTGCGGGCTGGCTGGGTGTTTAACTGCGCACGTCGGAAGTCCCGACGTTCATCGGAAGTTCCGACCGTCAGAAGTCCTGATGTTTGCCGGGAGTTCCGACACTGACCTACACGCGTGGTCTTCTGATTCATTATGAACAGTGTTTTCTATTAACGTCGGAAGTCTTGAGATCTGTGTCGGAACTTCCGACGTAGATCTGAACGGTTAGATTTTCACTTGGAGTATAAATACCCCTCTCTTCACTTCTAACTATTACGGACTCATTCACTGCTGACCCACTTCATGCTAAACATCTCCCAACCAACTAAAGCACCCCTCTCCTTGCCCCTTTGCTCCAATCTTCGATTCCCTTAGGGTTTGAGTGAAAGGAGAGTGGATTAAGTGAGAGCATCACTTTTGAAAGCTTGAGCACTTGATTTCTTCGTCAAGCCAGTTGATTTTGCGTCTATTACTCTTGGGGCTTTGCCCCTAGCCAGCTAGGTGTTGCCCAAGAGCTTCCATCTTGTGGAAGAGCCTTGGGAAGTTTGTATAACCCTTTGATTTTCTTAGTGAAAACCTCAGTGACCTTTGTGGTCGCTTTGAGAGAGGCAAGGAGGTGGAAAAGACTCTAACCTTGGTGGTCACCTCAACAACGAGGACATAGGAGCTCCTTAGTGGGGTTGCCGAACCTCGGGATAAATCTTTGTGTCCCGTGTGCTCATTGCTGTGATTGCTAGAAATTACTTGTATGTGTTTGTCTCTTTGTCTCCCAACTTTCCATTTTAGGGTTTGGATTCGATCTATGGTTTGGAGGCATTATGGCATCAAGGGAGTGACCCAACATCTTCACCAAACCACTAGGAAGTGAGGTTGTAAGATTATTTATCCGCTAAGTTAAATTTGGCACTACTTTTGTAGTTCACGTAGGCGTCGAAACTGCTAACGTTTGCGCCGGAAGTTCTGACAACGTCGGGAGTTCTGACCCAAACGTTGGGACTTTCGACAGTGACTGACAAATTTGAACTTAGCATTTGCACTAAATTTTAAGATACGCCTATTCACCCCCCCACTAGGCATTGTTAGATCCTTTCACATGTCATATTGTAGGAGCGGCGTGGTGGAGTACGGTAGACGTGGTGGCGTCGAAGGACCAGGAGGCTCTCGACAGTCGCTAGGCGCAAGGACATCTCTACCATCTACCACTGCATGCCTTGGAACATCTCTCACATCTGCTGCTACATGCTTGCCAAGGCGGCCAGGGAGTCTTCAAGGGTCAGTGGTGCGGGAGGTGGTGGAAGGGAGCCCGACGTGGTGAGAGGAACGAACGACGATGGCATGGTGGTACTAGCGGTGGGTACAGCAGCGGCTGTGGCAGGAGCACCAGAGGATGCCACGGTCTCTGATACTAGATTGTTGGAGCTCAGGTTCCTAAGGTTGTAGTGGTGGTGAACGGGTGGACGAGGCTTGAAAGCACGGCAACGAACCTACGGCGCCGTGCTCGGCGCCGGAGCAGGTCTGCGTGAAAAGCAAATGATGAGTAGCAGTAGGCAAGGGCTGGGTGCCCAAGGGAGATAAGAGTATCTCAATCCTAGGCCAATCCATTCAATCGTAATTGTTCAATACTTATACAAGCAAATCTTCAACCGACTCAACTCTAACTTAATCAAGTAACAAACTCGAGAGATAGGTATCCTAGATTCTAGGACTTGATAACTGACTGGACTGAATCGTGCAGTCTAGGCCCATGACGACCGCACACCAACTCAGCCGGGCTCCTAGCCATGGTGCCTGCACTTGTAGACCGTACCGGTCATAACAAAGAGATTCACCGTCCAAGGAGTGATCTTAAATATTAAGGTAATTAGTACTAGGTTTAGAGATTGATTAATTCTAGTTTAGGTTGCTTGGCGTATTGCATTAGGTATTAGCCTAGAGTTAGGCAAGGTTTGCACAGTTCTTTGCTTGCCAATGCTTTCGAGCACCAGGAGTTGTAATATGGGGCTTGTTAATCTTGTGAGACCCTCAAACCGATCAATGTTGTGAAATGGAAGGAGAGGCTTTGACATTTTGGCCGAAGTTCTTTTGAGTTTCGAGTTAGCATTCTGTGGGAGGCATGACTGCGACCCACTTGCATTGGTGTTGGCCTGTCAGCTGTTTTCGAGTTGCCAAATCAAGAGTTTGCATTGGACCTTGCAGGGCGCTCTAATAAAGACAAGTGAAAAGTATGAACTTTATGATATACCTCGGTTGAAGTCATTATGCGGTAGGTTGCATTCTCTGACCCTTCTTCATATTCCTCGTTAAATACTTTTTTGCACCTTGTTTAAGCAACTTTCCCTTTTCAAGATTCACATGCTTAATTAGTTGATGTGATCGGATAGTATTAGAACCTAGATGCATAATTTTTTTGTACTGTACTATAACTGTAATATGTAAAAGAACATATACCTTGACGTTTGGTCTCTATTTATAATGTGTTTTAAAATATGGTTATCATTCCTAGATAAATGGAGTATTTGTGAAACGTTGACTACCAAGAATAATTTTTATCTGGTTCAAAAACATAAAATTTAACTGTGTAGATTTGTTTGATTTGGGAAAACACTTCTTTAACTTTATAGAGCATTGAATTTCAAGGCAGAGTGGTCCAAGTTTAGAGAGCGAGTCATCCAAAATACAGCCTCAAGTATATTTTGCTTACCATAGGGTATATTGACAAAAATATTGAAGTTAATTTGTGTCAGGGACTACTCATGGTTGGGCCTTCATATTGGCCGTGGGCTTGGACCTAGTCAAGCAATGGTCTGCTAGACAGCTGGGCGTTACCTACAAGAGTGCACAGGGGCAGCACCGAAGGGCATCGAATCCTCGAATCATTTACCAAACAACTGAATATTTCTCCTAGGCTACTGCTCTTCTTCCTTCCCAACTCTATCTCCCTATAGTTTCAAAAAAAACTCTATCTCCCTGTGTACCCCATTTCCCCTTCTTCTCTGCTCCGACCTCTCTTTCCCCTATACTCTGAATTGCTCTGAATCAAGGTATCTATGAGTCAATGTTGCTAACAATTTGACTGTTAGGAGACCAAACTACTATTATAGTAGTATACCACAAGTTTGATACTAGTATACTTCTCGAGTTCGGTGAAAAAAGAGAGATGTTGGTATAAAGCAAGGTAAGGTGCGAGGAAAGGAGCAGCAGGCGCTATCAGGTCATTGTCCTTGCTTCTTTTTTTTGGCGATCGGGCATAGCCCATTTTTCATTAAACGGACAGGAACGTGTTAGTACAATGTTTGGCTTACCCAAAAACCAGCTTGTTCGGCTTGTTTTTTCAGCTGAAACATTATTTTTCTCTCACAACAATTCAGCCAGAATAGTGTTTTTAGCTAATTTTAGCCAAGTTTCAGCAAACCGAACAGGACCTAAAAGTGAAGCTTGCACCAAACATAGCCAGCGAGAAACCGGCTAAGATGGCTGCAACAAACGCCACCAGAACCCAAACACCATAACGGACTATACGTCCCCCAAGTTTTGCGACCGAAGCGAAGCTAGAGTGCTAGACTCGCTAGGCTTGAGTACCTAGCTTCGAACCACTCATTGGCTTCTAGCAACAGCTGCCATGTCATGGCCACCACCGAGGGCGCCTCTCCTCTGAAAGTGCAGCAGTTGCATTCTTTCCAAACCGTCTAGCAGACAAGCAGAATAGAGGTGTCAAACCCTAGCCATAGGCCTTTCCCAAGCATGCTTCTGCAGCGCAACCACCACTGACCGAGAGTCATCTTCCAAATTAGGTAGGATGGATGATAGGCTGAGCGAATGCAAGACACGAAGCCAGATCTCCCTGCTGATAACACAGCCAAGCAACAGATAGATGGCTGGTGGTTTCCGGGCACTAGTAAGTGGTCACATAGATGCAGACATCACTCACCTAGAGAATTGTCCTTGCTTTGAAAACATAAGGTGCTATGGTCAATCATGTCTAGCTGAACATTATAAAGTAATCTGCTACTCTCCCTCTATACGCGCGGTAGGGGTAGGTGTTGAAAGGGTTCCCCTACTGCTGCACTATAGCTATGGCAGGGGCAGGCGCCAAAAGGCTCCCCTACCGCACTGTAGCCACAGTAGGGGTAGGCGCCAAAGTTAGCCCTATTGTCACATCTAGCACTGTAGCAGCATGGCAACCTAGCATATCTATGTACTAGGATTAGATGGGTAGAGTTGTATATATAGCTTCCCACTACAACTCAGTGAAGAGAGAGAGAGAGTTCTGTTTTGCCATCTCCTGGCTATGCTGTGTGTGTGCGCTCTATTCTCCCTCCCTCTTCTACCTCTAGCCATAGTGTGTGAGCGAGAACACTAGTAAGCGGTCGGCTCACCCGTGCGGGAGATCTTGGGACCAACAAGTGGTATCAGAGCCGTACAAGCGCCATCACCGGACTAACCACGGGCGATGACGGACGGTTTGGAGATGGGCGACAGTAGCGGCGCTGCTATGGCTACCTAGCCATGATAGGAGGTCATTGTGCGCATGGTGTGGGAGGTCAGCGGCACCAGTTGGCTGATGCTAACTCACACCAACTATGGCGAGTGGGCGGTGACCATGAAGGTCAAGCTTAGAGCCTGATGGCTCTGGAATGCCATTGACAAGGGCACCGATAACGAAGAAGATGACATGTCAGTGTTGGAGGCTATCCTCGCTACTATGCTAGTGGAGTACAGGAGCCGTTGAGGGCGAAGAACTCTGCTAAGGAGGCGTGGGAGGCCATTACAGTGATGCGCATCGGCTCCAACTATGCAAAGAAGGCGATGGCCCAGCTGCTAAAGCAGGAGTATGCCAACCTCAAGTTCAAGGATGGTGAGTAGGTGGAAGACTTCTCCCTTCGCCTATAGTTGCTCACAAGCAAGCTAAGGAGCCACAGCATCACCATCGATGAAGAAGAGGCAGTCTCCAAGTACCTCCACTGCGTGCCGATGAAGTACGTCCAAATCGCTCTCTCCATTGAGATGATGCTAGACTTGTCCACCCTCACCATTGAGGATATGACAGACCATCTACGGGCTATGGACGAATGCATGGAGCAGGCCATAGCAAAGATGGACAACGGCAAGCTGCTGCTGATAGAGGAGGAGTGGGCTACCTGAATAAAGGAGAAGAAGTCCGGGGAAGCCTCCTCCAGCCGTGGTGGCGATGGCAAGCATCGTGGCAAGGCTTCTTCAAAGAAGAAGAAGACGAAGGTCGACCCCAACACCTATCGGCGCTATGGGAAGACGGGGCATTGGGCAAAGGAGTGCCCAAATCGTAAGCAGGAGAAGAAGGCTGAGGCTCATTTAGCGCAAGCTAATGAGTATGATGAGGCCACTCTTCTGATGGAGATGTTCTGTGCACTACATGATGTTGAGGCTAAGGAGAAGGGAGAGGTGATGGCGGTGGAAGGGCACGGTAAGGCTCTAAAGGCTATCAACCTCGATGAACCACGCATCCAAGTCCACCTCAGACGTGTGGGCGACGAGTAGGAGCAGTGGTGGTACCTAGACTCTGACGCCAGCAACCACATGATAGGCTCCAAGGAAGCCTTTTCCAAGCTCGACGGCAACATGACCAGCACAGTGAAGTTCGGTGACGGCTCAAGGGTGGTGATCTGAGGGTGCGGCACCATCATCTTCAGGTGCTAGAATGGCGAGCACTGCTCGCTGACAGATGTATATTACATCTCACAGCTGTGTTCAATCATCATTAGCATTGGCCAGCTAGATGAGCGTGGCAACAAGGTACTGATCAAGGATGGTGTCCTCAGGATCAGGGACCGGGAGCAGCGACTTCTTGCCAAGGTGAAGAGGTCCTGGAATTGGCTGTACCCGCTTGACTTGAAGGTGGAGCATCCCATCTGCTTGGCTGCACAGCACATGGAGGAGCCATGGCTATGGCATGCTCGATTGAAAGCTCTAGATTGGTTGTGGTGAATTGATGAAACCCTAAGTGCTAACCTAGTTCATCTAAGTGATCATGAGATAGGTAGCATTATTTCAAGTGGTGAAGCAACGGTGAAGATCATGATGATGGTGATGCCATGGTGATGATCAAATGTTTGGACTTGGAGAAGAAGAAAGAGAAATGTAACACCTCGGTGTTAAGCATGCATTAACATTTTGCAAATCATGAGCATAATCATTATTATGCATTCATAAGCATGACATGAAATATAGAATTGAAACATACTAATGAAACATGTATGTTGCATAGTTTTGTTTTAATAGATTGGATGCTATGTTTGTTTTGCCATGTGTGTACCTTGATTGATCACTTAGACCACTTAGAAGTAATTAGGATGCAATTTGGAGCAATGTGTATATTCAAAGTTTTCTCAAATTTTGCTTTTAAAAATAATATTCTAAAATAGGGTTTTTGATTTAAATCTATAGTTCAAAATCTAATTGGATTTTGGCCTTACTCTTTTTGGTAAAGTTGTAGAGTACATTTTTCTAAGCAACTTCTATTTTGGGTCCAACTTTTGAAACTACTTTGAAAAGGTTTAAAATTTCATTTGAATGAATTTGGGAAAGAAAAGAAAATGAAAAAAAAATACAGTTCTTACCTTAGTTGGGCCGCCGCTCTGCTTCTGGCCCAGCTAGCGAAGCCGGCCTGGCCCACCCGCGCACTCGCCCACGCTCCTGCCCACACGCCCACGCCAACGCCAGCGCCGCACCTCTGTGTGCCCGCGGTAGAGTCCCGCCACCACGTGGCCGCCATGCGCCACCGACATCGCCATGCCTTGACCATTTTGTTGGCCCGGGCGTGCCCCTGCTCCCTCACTCCGCCATTCCCTCCCTTCCTTCGCCTTGTCCTCGCTCGAACAGCAGCAGCAGCAGCTCCCACGCATGCAGGTAGCTCCGCCACCGCATGCGCCTCGCCGGAGTTGGCTCGCCTAGCCACCCCAGCTCGCCGTCGACCGCTCCGTCTCGCCCAAAGCTCCACCTCCACCTCGCGCACCCTATGCTCACCTCGGTAAGCCATGGGAAGCTTCCCTTCCTCGAGAATCCCTCGGCGGAGTAGTGGTCGAGCTAACTGGAGAGCTCCGCTCCATGGACTCCCCCTCTCTGCTCCACCTCTCTCCCTATTTTCACGTGCTCAAGCACCACCCTGATGCGGTGGAGCTCCCAAGCCTGTCCCCGCGCCTCATCTCTGTCGGAGATGGCCGGCCGACATTGAGCCAGGCCATCGCGCCGCCATGGATGCCGGTGAGCTTGCTCCCGAGCTCCACTGGCCACGATAGCTGCACCAGTAGGTTCGCCTTGCGAAGGAGAGTGTGATAGAGTAGACCTCCTCATCGAAGACCTCGCCGCCGGTCATCGAAGACCTCGCCGACGGTGAGGTTAGCCGTGGTCAGCACCGCCCTTCTTCCTCTCCCGCTGACAGGTGGGGTCCCGCTGACCCCTAGGCCCGTTTGTCAGCCCCTGTGTGTGTACGCGCGTGTACAGATCCGGGTGGATCTAACATTTTTGAACCGGGATTTTCAGAAGGAATAAAAGAAACGATTTACAGATTTTGTATAAATGCTTTGGAAATTCATAAATTGAAAAATATTGCTCCAAATTTGATGAAACAAATTTCTATATGCTTCTTATTCTTAGATCTACAGTAGAAAATATTGCATGTGGTTTTTGTGATACTTTTGTATAGGGTTTTATTTAATTCTTGTATTTGTTGTTATCTTAGAAAATGTCTAGTAGATAGAATAATTATCAAAAAAATATGGTTCTAGTTTTGTTAATCTCCTTTAGTGATGTACTCTGTAGGAAAAATATATGTCATGCACGTTCTGTAGAGAAATATTGATGTGTAGTTCAAGTGCCTTTAATTGATGATTTTTGTTATTTTGATAGAGAGCAAAAATTGTATAAAACATGTGTATGATAATTTTTGTGCAGTGATTGTTTACTGTGTAGAATATAGGAAAAATATTAAATCTGTTGTTGGATACTTTTCATAATATAAAGTATTTTCATGCTCATATTTATGCCATAGCTTGTCATTTTTGTGTAGGCTATTTTACTTATCCAAATGCCATGAAAATTTTATGGTAGTCTACTTAAAGTAGTACTATGCTACTGTAATTTTCTCAGATTTTTTCTGTGCTACCAAAATAGGTGTTGCTATTCAAACCTAGTTTCAATTAGGGTTTAATTAACCTTTTTAATGCATGTTTAGTTAATAATGTTTGC
Source organism: Miscanthus floridulus (assembly GCF_019320115.1). Lineage (NCBI taxonomy): Eukaryota > Viridiplantae > Streptophyta > Magnoliopsida > Poales > Poaceae > Miscanthus > Miscanthus floridulus. The sequence goes on along the minus strand of NC_089584.1, from coordinate 89,897,312 downwards.
TTTGGTGTATCTTTGAAGCATCTTAGCTTGCTGTGGTGACTTGGCATGTTAGTATAGTGGTTGTAGTAGTAGTATAGTAGTACATGTTCTTGGATGATGTTGGCTACCTTGTAGAAGAGCTTTACTTCTACTATGTCCAATAAAGTTAAACATGTTCATCTACATTCCATGCATCATGATCATTACATATCATCTCTCCGATGCACCTATGCATGAGCACTTATACATCTACATCATATAGGATCACAGGTGGAGTTGCTAGTAGCAGTTCAGGAAGAGCAGACCGGGACAGATCCACAAGAAATCCAGGCATAGGAGGTGCCAGAGGAAGAGGAGCAAGGAGAGGACTTGCCCGAGTGCGTGTATCATCAACCTAGTTCATTCGAATGAGGCAAGCCCTAGAGCATTCTAAGTCTCCTACTTTATAAAAGCAATTCTTTCTATATATGAGTTTATATATTGTTGCATTAAGTTGTAAGAGTTGATTGAAACCATTGATGCATTTATTACTATCCTTGCCTACCTTATTACCTTTTACCCTGTTAGGTCGGGATCGAATAACTGCTTAGCCTTGCTTAGATCGGTAGCGATCGGTGATTTCCGGTCACCTACATTTATAGGTGGTTACTGGAAGAATTTGGCTATAGAAAGAATGATATCCTGGAATTAACCATGTGCGATGGATAATTGGAGACTGGACGGAAAAGTTGGAGGCAACCAGACAGGGTTCTGGGGTGCTGTTAGTTTTCCGTCTATGTTGATTAAGGACCGATCATTGCTCATCCCTCTTGTCATGTTGAACGTATGCCTCACATTTAGCTGGCCGAATAAAGTACCTTTCGACCACGAAGCTAGTGACACTATTTGAGCCAGGATAAACTCGGATTGGCAGACTGGTGCTGAAGGGGGTATGACGGGGACATGAAGAGTGAGCCCAAGGTGCGTCCTGGCTATCGGGCGGTCCCTGGGTAGTGCGGTCCATGACTGTTATCCCACGGCTACTTGGAAAGTGTCATTAGTGATCTGTAGCTCACTTGATCGGTGAGTGTGGTTTGTGTGAGGAATAAATCATCAGCTGGTTAGGAATCGATTCGAATCGCCATTGCTCCTGGATAGTGAGCACTTGACTCGAGCTACAGCATCGTAGTAATTATGATGGAACACTGATGGTTATCTGGATGGTATGGGATATGCTAAATCTAAATTGGTAACTAGATGTTATTGGTTAATCAAGTGATTGCTATAGTATAGGTGCTTACCTAGATGGATAGGTCATAATAAAGATGATGCAAAGTACTTAAAATGGTTTCTTCATGATAGCTTATGTTTTTCGCAAATGAGCCAGCTAGCCCACTAAAGAAAGCCTTGCATAATCCTTGGTGTCTCTTTATTTTGGTTTAAGATGGGTAAGTCTAGCTGAGTACCTTCTCGTACTCAGAGCGTTGTTCCCATTGTTGTTGCAGATGGTCAAATGTACTATAGCTATTGCATTAACTGCCTGTACCCAGCGATGGGCGACAACTAGGACCAAGGGCAATGGTCACTCCGTATCTCTCATCTGATGCTTTTGTTGGAGATGACTACCTACTGGCACTATATCTGAACCAAAAGTGTGTGTGTGGCTTTAAAACTATTTGCTTCCACTATTTCAGTTTGAACTTGGGTTGTAATAACTTTATGTTCTAAACTCCGATGTATCCAACTGTCATTGCGAACTTTATGTAACATGTGACGGTGATTGCTAAACTTGTACGATCTTGGTTTGTATGTCGATTGGTTTGAAATCCTTCGTGGTTTCACAGACAACCGGGTTATATGGGCTTAAGTTTGCTAAATTATCTGCTTTGGCGGAAGATTTCCTTACTTAATCTAGTATAATTGGTCGGTTCTGTTACAAGAAAAACAAAAAGCTCAATGCAAAGGTGAAACTTGATAGGAGCTTTTTTGTTTTGATGATCGAGACACTTAGAGAGTGTGATCACATTTAGGTTCGATAGCCGTACTATTAAGAGGGGTGAAACTCGTATCGAAATATGGTTATCAAAGTGCCACTAGATGCTCTAACTCATTGTATATGCATTTAGGATCGAGTGGAGAGCCAACACCCTTGAAAATGTTTGTGAAAATATGCTAACACACATACACAAGGTGATACACTTGGTGGTTGGCACATCTGATCAAGGGTGGTGAAGTTTGGGGTCAAAAGGAGGAGTTTCATATTGACCAGACTCTGCCTTGGGCAGTGACCGGACTCTGACCCCATGTCCGATCAGAAGCGCATAGTGAAGGTCGCCCTCGGTCCTTTAACTGGATGCCAAGAAGAAAGAGGACCGGACACGTAGGAAGTGCGTCTGGTTAGGTGATGACGTACGCTGATGAAAGCATCTAAATAGGCCAGTAAGGACCAGACTCTGGTCCACGTCCGGTCACCTATGATCGGACGCGCCCGATTAAGAAAATGTGGCTCTGGATGCTCTAGAGAAGTGATCGGACTCCATGTTATTGGAGCATCCGGTCATTCCATCAGTGCATCCGATCACCGGGTGTTGGTGTGCAGGCGCGTGAGGACCTGACGTAGGCGTGGTGCGTCCGGTCACAACTTAAGTGTACTGATGACCATTGAGATTGGACGATCCGCATTTGAAGCTAGGGACACGTGGTGAAAATCTAAGGACCGGATGCTGGGGTCCTGCGTCCGGTCAATCTGACCGGCGTGTCCGATTAGCCTAAATTTCAGAGGATTGTGGAGCCAATGGCTCTATTTCATTGGGGGCTCTATATAAGGCATGTCTGCCTCTAGGTCACTCTCTTGGCCATTTGCATTGACATAGCAACCTTATGATCTTAGCCAAAGCTCTCTCACTCATCTCCATCATTGATTTATCATCTTTGTGAGATTGGGAGTGAATCCAAGTGCATTGCTTGAGTGTTTGCATCTAGAGGCATTTGGTGTTCATGTTTCACTATGGGTTTGGCTTGTTACTCTTGGTGGTTGCCGCCACCTAGACGGCTTGGAACAGCAAGGAATGTTGATCAGAGGTTGGTGATTGTCTTCGGCTTCGATCATGGTGATTGTGAGGGGTTCTTGACCTTTCCCTGGTGGAGAGCCAAAAGGTACTCTAGTAAATTGCTCGTGGCTTGTGTGATCCTCATCTTGTGTTGGTTGTGCGGCACCCTATTGAGGTTTTGGCATGTGATGCCAATTAGCGCGTGAACCTCCAAGTGAGTGAATCGCCATAATGAGGACTAGCTTGCTGGCAAGCAAGTGAACCTTGATAAAAAATCATTGTGTCATTATTTGATTCCGAGGTGATTAGTCTTCTTTGGTATTCATTCTTGTGATTAATTGGTTCATTCCTCGACTTGGCGGTATAACCATCTTGCTCTCTCTCTTTATATTACCGCAAACTAGTTGTCAAGGTCTTTAGTGTAGCTAGTCGTGAGAGCTTGTTAGTTTGGTTAGTGTGGCTCTTTAGTTAGCCTTTGAGAGCACACTAACTTAGTGTAGTGACATAGCCATTGTGTGGATAGAGACTATAGAAACTAGAATTGTGGTAGGTGGCTTGCATTTTTAGTAGGCTAGCGCAACACTCGCTTCGCCTCATATTTGTCTAACCAGTTTGCTAAGTGTTGTTGTAGAAATTTTTAATAGGCTATTCAGCCCCCCCCCCCTCTAGTCATTAGGACCTTTCAAGTGGTATCAGAGCCATGGTCACCATGATTTGAGGCTTAACAACCTTCGGCGTAAAAATGGCTCAAATCAACAACACCAAGAAGCCACCCCAATTTGATGGCTCAAACTATCCCTATTAGAGAGCTAAGATGACAACATATATCAAGTCAATCAATAGGAAAGTTTGGAAGGTGGTAGAGACCAAGATTGAGATAGAGGATCCAGAGAACCCCACCGCCGCCGAAGAAGTGCTTCTCCAAAACAATGACATTGCTCTTAGTTCCATTCATGATGTTATTGATGAGAGAACATTTAAGCAAATCAAGAACATTGAGATGGCTCATGAAGCATGGAAGAAGTTGGAGGAATCATTTGAGGGCACTCAAGCCATGAAGGGTGCCAAGGCATATATCCTTAAGGAGAAGTTTGCTAGTTTCAAGATGGAGGATGAGAGCGTTCCGGAGATGTTCCATAGGTTACAAGTGATTGTCAATGATCTCAAAGCACTTGGTGAGAAGGTGGAGGACAAGGACTTCTCCCATAAGTTCTTGAGGTGCTTACCCTCAAGATTTGGCACATTGGTCACTTTCTAGTGAGGAGTGATTTGGACACCATGACACCAAATCAAGTGTTGGGAGATATAATGACCGATGATACATATAGAGATGATCATGAGAAGGAAGAAAAGAAGGAGAAGAAAGATGAGAAGAAGTGTGGGGCATTCAAGGCCACATCATACAAGGGCAAGGCAAAGCAAGATACATCAAGTGAAGATGAAGACTTGAGCTTTGATGAGATGGATGATGAGAAGATGGCTCTCTTTATTAAGAGATTTCGCAAGTTCATGATGAAGAAGGGCTACCGTGCTAGAAGAAAGAAGTCTTCATCCAAGAATAAGGAAGAGTCAAGAAGGTGCTTCAATTCCAGAAGCAAAGATCATCTTGTTGCTCAATGCCCATACAATAGCGACAATAATGATGACAACAAGAAGAACAAGAAGAAGGACAAGAAGGAAAAGAAAGAGAAGAAGGACAAGATGACCTTCAGGAAGAAGAAGAAGGGTGGTTCATATGTAGTCACTTAGGATAGTGATGCTTCCTCAAGTGATGATGATGATAGTGATGATGACAAGACCACCAAGAAGAAGGCACTTGCAAGCATTGCTATTAATGAGAAGCCTGCTATCTTCAACATTTCATCATGCTTCATGGCTAAGGCCACTAAGGTACAAACTTGTGATGATGGAAGTGATGAGGAACTTGATAATGAAAATGAAAATGAAAGTGATAGTGATGATGATGAACCAACTAAGGATGAATTACTTGACATGCTAGATGATGCTAAAGAACACTTTGACATTAAGAGAAGGGAATGCAAAAACTTGCGTAAGGAACTAAAAGCCCTTAAGCAAGCCTTTGATGAGCTCAATGCATCTCATGAGAGGCTAGAGGAAGCCCATGAGAAGCTTGGCAAGGTTCACAAGATGCTTGAAAAAGCTCATTCCTCTTTGCTTAATGAGTAAAATGAGAAGAAGCATGTTGAGACATGTGATGTAGGCTTAACTTGTGATATAATTGATGAATCATTCCATAAGCCTATCATTGTTGCTCCCACTAACCCTTCTTCTAGCACTTCTACTTCTACCTCATCTAGTAGTGATGGTTTCACTTGTGATGCCTCACTAATGGTTGAGAATGAGACTCTCAAGAAGGAGGTCAATGAGCTCACTCACACCTTGGCTAACGCCTATGGTGGTGAGGACCGCTTGCTTATGTGCTTGGATAGCCAAAGAGCTTCTCTCTATAAAGAGGGATTGGGCTATATCCCCAAGAAAGGCAAGGCGGCCTTTGTTCCTCACAAGACTAGTTTTGTAAAGAACAATGGTCGGTTTTGCACTAGTTGCAAGCAAGTTGGTCATAAAGAGCATGAGTGCAAGAATAAGAGAAAAAATGCTAATGTATCCTCAATTAAGATTAATTCTTTCTTTGTGCTTACTAAGGGTACAAATGGCATGAAAGCTAAGTTCATTGGTACACCATGGATGGGCTCAAAGAAGAAAGCCATTTGGGTGCCAAAGAGCTTAGTCACTAACCTTCAAGGACCCAAGCAAGTTTGGGTACATAAAAAGAATTGATCTTCTTTTGTAGGTCAATTACAAAGTCGGAGGAAGGAATTGTGTTCTTGATAATGGGTGCACTCAACACATGACCGGTGATGCAAGAATGTTCAACTCAATCAATACCAATGGCAATGATGGTTATGATAGTATCACATTTGGTGACAATGGCAAAGGCAAGGTCAAAGGGCTTGGTAAGATTGCAATATCCAATGACATGAGCATGTCCAATGTGTTGCTAGTAGAGAGCTTGAACTTCAATTTGCTATCCGTAGCTCAATTGTGTGATCTTGGATTCAAATGTATATTTGGGGTAGATGATGTAGAGATCATAAGTGTAGATGGCTCTAACTTGATCTTCAAGGGCTTTAGATATGAGAATCTATACTTGGTTGATTTCAATGCTAGTGGAGGTCAATTATCTACATGTTTGTTTACTAAGTCTAGCATGGGTTGGTTATGGCATAGAAGGCTTGGTCATGTTGGAATGAAATAATTGAATAGATTGGTTAAGCATGACTTGGTTAGAGGCTTGAAAGATGTTGTGTTTGAGAAGGATAAGCTTTGTAGCTCTTGTCAAGCGGACAAACAAGTTGGAAACACCCATCCTAAGAAAAGCACAATGAGCACTAGTAAAGCATTTGAGTTATTGCACATGATTTGTTTGGGCCAACATAATACACTATCATCGGGGGAAACAAATATGGCCTTGTGATAGTGGATGATTATATTAGATACACTTGGGTATTCTTTCTAGTGGACAAAAGTGATGTGTTTGCAACATTCAAATCATTTGTCAAGGGCATTCACAATGAGTTTGAAACAACCATCAAGAGAGTTAGAAGTGACAATGGTAGTGAGTTCAAGAACACTAGAATTGATGAATTGTGTGATGAATTTGGAATTAGACATCAATTCTTGGTTAAGTACACTCCACAATCAAATGGCCTTGTTGAGAGGAAGAATAGAACACTCATTGATATGGCAAGGTCTATGCTTAGTGAGTACAACATGAGTCAATCTTTTGGGGATGAAGCTATCAACACGGCTTGCTATTGTTGCAACCATCTCTATTGTCACCCATTGAAAGAGAAGACACCATATGAGCTCTTGAATGGTAGAAAGCCCAACATTGCATATTTTTGGGTCTTTGGTTGCAAATGCTATATCTTGAATAAAGGCACTAGATTGGACAAGTTTGACAAGAAATGTGATGAAGGATTTCTACTTGGATACTCAACTACTAGCAAAGCATATAGAGTTTGGAATTTAGATAGTGGTACTCTTGAGGAAGTTCATGATGCTGAATTTGATGAAACCAAGGGTTCCCAAGATAAGAATGAGAACTTGGAAGATGTTAGAGTCATTCAACTTTCAAAAACCATGAAGAACATGGATGTTGATGAATTGAGGCCTAGGCAAATGAATGATGATGAAGATTATCAAGTGCAAGTGCTCTCTAACACAAATTTGTAAGATAATACAAATCAAGCTAGTACAAATGGCTCTCATGACAATGAACAAAATCATGTGGCTAGCACATCATCTCAATCCAATGATCAAGCAAGTGCAAGCAATCAAGTTCTAATACTCCAACCAACCAATATTGTAAGAGATCATCCATTGGACACTATCATTGGTGATATTTCAAGAGGTGTGCAAACTAGATCAAGATTGGCTTCATTTTGTGAGCATTTCTTATTTGTGTTATCTATTGAACCAAAAAAGATAGATGAAGCATTGAAGAATGTTGATTGGGTAAATGCTATGCATGAAGAATTGAATAACTTCACAAGAAATCAAGTATAGGAATTAGTAGAGAGACCAAAGGGACACAATGTGATTGGAATCAAATGGGTTTTTAGAAACAAGCAAGATCAAGATGGAATAGTAGTAAGGAACAAAGCAAGATTGGTAGCACAAGGATATACACAAATTGAAGGTCTTGACTTTGGAGAAACATATGCCCCGGTTGTTAGATTGGAAGCAATTAGAATCTTATTAGCCCACAATATCAAGCTCTATCAAATGGATGTCAAGAGTGCATTTCTCAATGGTTACATCAATGAAGAAGTATATGTTGAGCAACCTCCCGGTTTTGAAGATGACAAGAAGCCTGACCATGTGTACAAGTTGAAGAAGGCATTGTATGGCTTGAAGCAAGCACCTAGAGCATAGTATGAGAGATTGAGGGACTTCCTACTCTCTAAAGGGTTCATGATGGGCAAGGTTGATACCACTCTTTTCACCAAGAAGATTAGCAAAGACTTATTTATGTTGCAAATCTATGTTGATGACATCATATTTGGATCAACCAGTCAAGAATTTTGTGAAGAGTTTGGAAAGATGATGTCTAATGAGTTCGAAATGTTCATGATTGGAGAGTTAAGTTACTTCCTTGGTCTTCAAATCAAGCAATTGAAGAATGGTACATTTGTGAGTCAAGGCAAGTACATCAAAGACATGCTCAAGAAGTTTGGCATGAGTGATAGCAAAGCCATTAGCACACCAATGGGGACAAATGACAACTTGGATAGTGATGCAAGTGGCAATATGGTGGATCAAAAATTGTATCGGTCTATGATTGGAAGCCTACTCTATGTGATCGCATCAAGGCCGGATGTCATGTTTAGTGTATGCATGTGTGCAAGATTTCAAGCCTCACCAAGAGAAAGTCATTCGAAGGCTACAAAGAGAATATTAAGGTACTTGAAGCATACACAAAATGTTGGTTTGTGGTATCCCAAAGGAGCAAAGTTTGAGCTAGTTGGTTACTCTAACTTGGATTATGTGGGATGCAAGGTCGAAAGGAAGAACACCTCAGACACATGTCAATTGATGGGAAGATCACTTGTTTTATGGTCATCAAAGAAGGAAAATAGTATTGCATTATCAACCACCGAAGCCGAATATATATCCGCCGGTAGTTATTGTGCACAAATACTTTGGATGAAGGCCACTTTGAATGACTTTGGAATCAAGTTCAAGAAAGTGCCATTGCTATGTGACAATGAGAGTGCAATCAAGTTAACCAACAACCTAGTTCAACATGTAAGAACAAAGCACATTAATGTCCGCCATCATTTCATAAGAGATCACCAACAAAAAGGGGACATTTGCATTGAGAGTGTGGGCACTGAAGATCAACTTGCCAATATATTCACCAAGCCATTAGATGAGAAAAGGTTTTGTAAGCTAAGGAATGAGTTGAATATATTGGATTTCTCAAATATGTATTGATGCACCCTCCCCCCACTTATATGACATGCCTCTCCTTCGAGCAATCCAAGGTAAAAGTTGATTGGCATGGCATACATCCTTGCTAAGGACATGTTTAGTGCATCTAGTCATCTTTCACTTTTAATAGGCTCATTCATGAAAATCAAATAAATTTGATGCTTGTACGGTACCACTATTACTTATATGCTTGACTTGATCAAGTGGTAGCATATGACATGTTTGTGGGCTTGTAAACCTAGTGTTTGATCTAGAAAATGAGCTATAAGTGTTTAACTCAACATGGTACAAGATAACCATTATTTGGAGGTGTGAAGAAGCTTTCCTTGGATCAAACCGAGTTAAATATCTTTGGCAAGTATTCTAGATTGAACCAAATTTGGTAAAATGGTCCTCACCCCATTGATTGACATTGATAATCTCAACCTATTTAAAATTAAACCTTTGTGGTCATTGATGACAAAGGGGGAGAAATAATGTACAAAGATAGTGAAAAGATAACAAAGAGGGATAAATTGACATAGGGGGAGAGATATGACAAAGAAAGGGATCAATTAAAATTTTGAGCACACTAGTAGGGGGAGCAAGCTCATAAACTTGGTGGATGCATTTGAATGTGCATTTCATATATTTGCTTGCATGGCACAAGTTTTAAATTTCAATATCCATGCTTGTGTGGTGTATGCTAGTTGTAGGTTTGAATGATGAAATGAAAAACTAGCATGAATAGGTTAAGTAACAAGACTCATGCTCATATTATGAAAACAAGACCCTTACTTCTAATGTTGATCTCACAAGGTATTCTAGTTTTTTGTGGATGTCTAGTTACTCATGGTGCTAAGGATGGTATATTGGTGCACTCCGACTGGTATCACGCTTCAAAGGTCCTCTCTTATACCTTAGCATCATTTGGTAGACATTGACTCCTACATTTCCTATCTAAACATATGTGCAAGCTACTATCCAAACACTTAGCACATATGTAGGGGGAGCAATTGCTACCATTTGGGGTTCATGAAACTTGTCCATATCCTTTTACACATGGTAAATATGTTTGGGCAAGCAACATGGATTCAATTAAATTTCAATTCATATCTTTGTGTAAGGATTGTCATCAATTACCAAAAAGGGGGAGATTGAAAGTTCTAGTTTGGTTTTGGTGAATTGATGAAACCCTAAGTGCTAACCTAGTTCATCTAAGTGATCATGAGATAGGTAGCATTATTCCAAGTGGTGAAGCAACGGTGAAGATCATGATGATGGTGATGCCATGGTGATGATCAAATGCTTGGACTTGGTGAAGAAGAAAGAGAAAAACAAAAAGCTCAAGGCAAAGGTGAAACTTGATAGGAGCTTTTTCATTTTGGTGATCGAGACACTTAGTGAGTGTGATCACATTTAGGATCGATAGCCATACTATTAAGAGGAGTGAAACTCATATCGAAATATGATTATCAAAGTGCCACTAGATGCTCTAACTCATTGCATATGCATTTAGGATCTAGTGGAGAGCCAACACCCTTGAAAATGTGTTGTGAAAATATGCTAACACACGTACACAAGGTGATACACTTGGTGGTTGACACATTTGATCAAGGGTGGTGAAGTTTAGGGTCAAAAGGAGGAGTTTTGTATTGACTAGACTCTGCCTTGGGTAGTGACCGGACTCTGACCCTGTGTCCGGTTAGTAGCGCGCAGTGAAGGCCGCCCTCGGTCCTTTAACCAGACGCTGAGAAGAAAGAGGACCGAACATGCAGGAGGTGCGTCCGATTAGGTGATGACGTATGCTGATGAAAGCATCTGCCACATCTCAGCTTTTGACGTGCTTGGTCGACTGGAGAACATGGTCCGAGGGCTGCCCACATCAAGCACGTATGCAAGATGTGTGACAGCTGCCTGGCCAAGAAGCAGAGGAGGCTGCCGTTCCTAAAGGCGGCCAAGTATCGCGTGGCAGACGCTCTCGAGCTCATCCACAGCGATCTCTACGGGCCAATCACGCCAGCCACAAATGGTGGTCGACGGTACTTTCTCCTGCTCATGGATAATTGTAGTTGCTATATGTGGATGCAACTCCTAACGAGCAAGGACAAGGCGGTGGAGGCGATCAAGAAGTTCAAGGCACGTGCGGAGGCAGAGAGCGGCAAGAAGCTACGCGTACTACAGACTGATCGTGGCGGCGAATTCACTTTGGTGGAGTTTGCTGTGTACTGCGTGGATTAGGGTGTGGTGTGATACCACACCGCGCCATACTCACCACAGCAGAATGGCATGGTGGAGCAGTAGAATTAGACGGTGGTCGACATGGCTCGATCCATGATGAAGGCCAATAGCATGCCGGCAAGGTTCCGGGGTGAGGCGGTGACCACAACGGTGTTCATCCTCAACCGCACACCCATAAAGGCCCTGAAGGGCGTGATGCCATTTGAAGCTTGGTATGGGCGCAAGCCGAGAGTGTTCTTCCTTTGAACATTCGGCTGCATCGGCCACGTCAGGAAGACGAAGCCAGTCCTCACCAAGCTAGAGGACAATAGCACACCGATGGTGCTCCTAGGCTATGAGGAAGGTACCAAGGCATACCGGCTCTCTGACCCACATGGAGGCAAGGTGGCTGTCTCACATGACATCATGTTCTATGAGAAGGTAGCCTGGGACTGGGACTGTCTGGGCATAGGGGAAGCTAGTGGCTTCACCAGCACCTTCGTTATCGAGCACTTGGTCATCCACAGTGGTGGAGATGCTGATGAGGAGGTGCCGACCACTCCAGCAATAGAGCCGAGCACTCTAGGAGGGATGCCGAGCACTCAAGGAGTGGTGCCGAGCGGTCCTCCAGTGGTGCCGAGCGGTCCTCCAGTGGTGCCGAGCACTCCAAGAGTGGTGCCGAGCGGTCCTACAGTGGTGCCGACCACTCTAGGGCAGGTGTCAAACGCTCCCATAGCGGAGCCGAGAGGTCTTGCAGTGGTGCCGACCACTCCAAGATTGGTGCCGAGCACTCCTACAGTGGTGCCAACCACTCCAGGAGTGGTGACAAGCGATCTAGGAGTGGTGTCGAGCACTATAGCTGGAGTGCCGAGCACTCCAAGTGTTGTGCCGACCACTCCGGAGGAACAGGGGACTCCATCGATGCCGATCGAGTTCGCCTCACCTCCAAGCGACATCACCGAGTTCATGGATCCCTTCCACAACGATGAGGAGGTGCGGTTCCATAGGCTGGACGACATCGTCGGTGGCATAGCCGCACAGGGTCCTTAGGCCTGGTGGGTCGGCTGCTCAATGACCCAGAGCTGCTTCTCGTTAGTGTGGAGGAACCACCCACATTCATGCTGGCCGAGCGCGATGCAAATTGGCGACTGGCGATGCTAGAGGAGATGAAGGCGATAGAGGAAAACAAGACTTGGGAGCTCATCGATCCACCTCCAGGATACCATCCGATTGGTCTAAAGTGGGTGTACAAGGTCAAGCGGGACGAGCGCGGCGCCATTGTCAAGCACAAGACGTGCCTCGTCACCCGAGGCTTTGTCCAGCTTGAGGGCATCGACTTCGAGGAAGTCTTTGTGCTGGTAGCGCGCATGGAGTCTATTCAACTGCTGCTGGCTTTGGTAGTAGCGAAGGACTGGTGTGTCCATCACCTGGACATAAAATCAGTGTTCCTCAATGATGAGCTGGCGGAGACGATCTTCATTAGGCAACCTCTGGGTTTCGCTGTCAAGGGAGCGGAGCACAGGGTGCTCCGACTGCACAAAGCGCTCTACGGGCTATGGTAGGCCCTACGAGCTCTGGAATGCCAAGCTTGACGCCATGCTGGGCAAGCTTGGGTTCATGCGGTGCGCAACTGAGCACATGCTCTACATTTAGCAATGGGGGAAGAAGGAGCTCATCATCGGTGTGTATATGGATGACTTGATCATCACTGGCACGCGTGTAGAGGACATCGATAGCTTCAAGCACGAGATGGCAGCTCATTTTCGAATGAGCAATCTCGGCGCTCTCTCCTACTACCTCGGCATCAAGGTGAGACAGGGGAAGGAGGCGCTCACGCTCGGTCAGAGCGCGTACGCCTCGAAGCTATTGGAGTGGAGCGGCATGGCTGAGTGCAAGCCGTGCGTGACTCCGATGGAGCAGCAGCTGAAGCTGACAAAGACCAGTACCGCGGTGAAGGTAGATGCACCACTCTACTAGAGCATCATTGGCGGTCTGCGCTACCTAGTCCACATGAGACCGGACATTGTATTCGTCGTGGGCTACGTCAGCCGCTTCATGGAGGATCCTCGAGAGGATCACTAGGCCGTGGTGAAGCGGCTACTGCGCTACGTTAAGGAGACGGTGGATCAGGTGATCGTCCTCCTAAGACCGGTAGAAGTGGGCTATATCTCACTGTGTTCAGCGATGCAGACATGGCGGGGGACATCAACGGATGACGGAGCACCTCTGGAGTGCTCGTCTTCCTTGGGTCGGCTCCAATCTCATGGCTGTCGCTGAAACAGAAGGTGGTGGCACTATCCACGTGCGAGGCAGAGTACGTGGCGGTAGCCACAGCGTCATGCCAAGCTATGTGGCTACATCAGCTGCTAGGCGAGCTGACCAGTGTGGAAGCAAACCCATCAGCACTGATGGTGGACAACCAACCCACCATCGCCCTCGCGAAGAATCTAGTTCTCCATGACCAGAGCAAGCACATCGACGTTAAATTCCACTTCCTCAGGGACTATGTCGATGGAGGGTAGATCGTCATCAAGTTCATCGAAACTGGTCGACAACTCGCAGACGTCCTCACCAAGCCGCTTGGCCGTCTTTGGTTTACGAAGCTGAAGAAGATGATCGGCATGGTGGAGGTTCTAGGGTTAGCAGCATGATTAGGAGAAGAATTATAAAGTAATCTGCTGCTCTCCCTCTATACACGCGGCAGGGGCAGGCATCGAAAGGGCTCCCCGGCTACTGCACTGTAGCCATGGCAGGGGCAGACGTCGAAAGGCTCCCCTGTCGTACTGTAGTCACAGCAGGGGCAGACGCCAAAGTCAGCCCTGCTGTCACATCTAGTCACTATAGCAGCATGGCAGCCTAGCATGTCTGTGTATTAGAATTAGATGAATAGATTTGTATATATAGCTTCCCACTGCAACTCAGTGAAGAGAGAGAGTTCAGTTTTGCCATCTCCTCTATAGAGCTCCGGCCAACACTGGTGCCTATGCTGTGTGTGTGCGTGCTCTGTTCTTCCTCCCTCTTCTACCTACCGTCGTAGTGTGTGAGCGAGAACACCGATGAATGGTCGGCTTACCCGTGCAGAAGATCTCGGGACCAACAAACATTTTGCTTCAAATAAATCAACCTTTGTTTTTAAAACATCGTACCATCACTGGGTTTGACCGAGAGTGCAGAAGAGCACCTTATTTCAGACAACTATTGCAGGACTACAATTGCCAAATAAGTTCTTTCTTTTTGACATTATTACAATTGCCAAAGTTGCTCACTGTATATCCTAGTCCTAAAGTACTCGCAGATAAAATAACCACGAGTGGTGACCCTTTGGTTATTTTACCCCTAGACTAGAAGGCTGGAAGTCCAAAGCATGCTTCTCCACCCTCCCTCCCTCGGTCCTCATTGAGCTATGCTTCCTTCAAAATTACTAACCATCCGAACCTATATTATTTTATTATTATTGCTAACAAATGTATTCGTGTATTGCATGGAACCCAATAGATATATGTTGTATCATTACATAACGCGAGTTGTTCCAACTTATATGCATATGTTATGTGGCTGCTAGGATTGAGAGGAGAGAGTCGAGGGGAGCGACGACGACTGACGCGCTACAGGCTAGGGCTGCGAGGGTGAGAGAGAGCCGGCCGTGGGGCATTTGCCCACGGCCGGGCAAGAGAGAAGGGATTTCCTTCTTAATTCTTGCTTGATTAGATCGATACATCTCCTCTCCTTATATAAAGAGGTTTACTTGACTCTCAAGCAAGGCTTACTTGACCCTTAAGTAAGCGACCCTTATCTCTAATTAACCCTAACACTAATGGGCTATACAGCCAACCCAGGCCCAATAGGCCCCTGACGTACTCTAACACTACACCCTACCTGGATATGCAGCTCGTCCTCGAGCTACAACCTAACGAACTTATAACGTTGACTCGACTCCTAACACCTAAAAAACAAGCCTTTTACATCTTGGCTTATTTTATTATTCTCAACCTAAAATCGACTGGAACTCTTTATTTTTGACTCCTGAACATAAGGTGGACACCATCTGCACGCCAAACCTGCATGTGTACAACCTCCTGGATCCCATGGACACCATCTAGACGAAAGGGGTGCATGTGTATGGCCACCTGGAAGTGGTCGCAACAGCGACCATGCGACGGCGCTACACGGTGCGCTCTCGCTGGTGACCCCACACCTTCTCCCCGCTAGACGGCTGCTGGTCTGCACCGCACAGAGAAGAGTGGAGGGCTTCCGATGGAGAACGAGGTGGAGGGATGCGCCTTCCCAACTGCCGCACATAGGGAAAATAGCATGCCCGCCGCCCATGGGGGAAACCGCATGCCCGAGATCCCCGATGCAGCGGATGAGATCGAGGTCCTCCGCGTAGCTAAGCGCAACTAGCGGCGGGTCCTGTGAGGAGGCCGAGGGCGCCGCGCCCGTGCTGTCCAGCGAGGGCGACGTGGCAGAGAGCGTCAGCATCAGGCTGCCGCCGTCCACCCCGCCGTAGAGGACGCCCGAAGCCGGGGCGCCGCCATGCGCCATGACAGCTCCGGTGGTCGGGAGCGGCGGTAGGTACGGCTGGGTACTGGGCGCCGTGTAGATGGGTTTCGACAAACCGGCGATCCAAGCCGGAAGCGGTGGCGGCGACGGCAGCAGCTGCTGCTGGGACAGCGGCGGCGGGTTCGCCTGCGGCCCCAGCAGGAACCCATGAATCCCGGCCACCATCTTGCCGAGGTCAAGGACAGCCGCCGTCAACTGCTCGTTCGTCATGACGCCCACAGCGGAGGACGACGGGTGGACATGATCGAACCACATGATCGAACCAGAGATCTCTGATACCAGATTGTTATGTGGCTGCTAGGATTGAGAGGAGAGAGTCGAGGGGAGCGACGGCGGCTGACACGCTACAGTACCCGTGGCGCTACAGTGTCGTGATACTGTTCACGGCTAGGGCTGCGAGGGTGAGAGAGAGCCGGCCGCGGGGCGTTTGCCCACGGCCGGACAAGAGGGAAGGGATTTCCTTCTTAATTCTTGCTTGATTAAATCGATACATCTCCTCTCCTTATATAGAGAGGTTTACTTGACTCCCAAGCAAGGCTTACTTGACTCTTAAGTAAGCGACCCTTATTTCTAATTAATCCTAACACTAATGGGCTATACAGCCAACCTAGGCCCAATAGGCCCCTGACGTACTCTAACAGCGTATATGTCATAAATTCAGATCACATACGAGATATGATGTACGTGAGGACAATTTGGAAACTAAAAAATGTAGGAGAAAAAACAAGTTAGAAGAAACAATATGCTCCTCAACATTAGGTATAGATTATTAATGAACGTCCAAACTTTTTGCATCATAAAACCGGGGTTTTTTGCGATGGTATATTCGCAAGTTCTTATATGTGACCAAATACTATTGATCAATGAAATACAACGAAATGCACTGGGAAATTAGGTTAAATTAGAAGTGGATTTATATTTATGTTAACTAGTAATCGTGTTCATACGTTACAACGAGATGTATAATTTGTTGTGTGGTGCTCTTGATAATGGTAACGTGATGTTAGCCTGTTGTGAATTTAACAAAGATAAACTATCTAATTAGACTTGGTCTAATCTCAAATCAGATAAATTGTAAGGTCCATAATAAATGCTAGCGCAATAAAGAAATAATACATATTGACTCAGCTAGGTTATTGTGTTCACCTGCTGTAATTCTAAGAAAGGTGAAAAAAGAGTCACACGTACGCCACGACACGAATGAGCTTGTTGTGTAGACCATAGACAAGCCATGACATGAGTAGTTTTGCAGCTCCAAATTTCAAGCAAGAAGGATAAAAGAGAAAACGGACCGTGGGATGGAAGGGGGGAGTGCAAAAGAAAAAAAAACTCACTCTTTCACTCTTCAATACTAGATCTGTTTAGATCCCATTAGCTAGATAGTAGCTAATAGCTAACTATTAGCTGGTTTGAAAGTTTAGCCTAACTAATAGGATAGTTGTTAGTTATCAGCTAGATTATTAGCTAATTTGTTTGGCTTCCAAAGAGGTAATTAATAACAGCTAACTTTAGTTATATGGATTCAAATTAAAAAAAAAGGGCCATACGTAAGAAAAAGTCATTTCTAAGAGCATCTCCAACAGTCTCCAATATCACTCCTCCTTCCCATAAAACTACCATATTCGGGAAGATGACCCCTTTTTGTGGAAAAATTCTGTGTGGACCCTGGGTCCAAACTCCCGTTAGTGCGCTCAGGCCTTAGATGGTTGCTGCGTGGCATCCCAACTGATCAGACGTTACAAGAAATACCTAGCTAGGAGTCGCGCTACGGGCGAGCCGTGTGTATGAAGGGAGCCGAGATGCTACGGAGGAGGCACCGCTCCCATCGGCCGTATGATTTTGTTGGGCACCACGCGACGAGGGATCACACGGGAGGGAGATGGACCCAGGGTCCACACAAAACTTTTTTCCATTTTTGTGCTCCAATATTCTTCCAATACAATCCCCTTTTTTGGTGGCTACCAAAATCTCTCCCTAGCTCCCCTCAAATGGAGGGGGAATTATATCTCCCCAATATGGGGTTCGACCACCAAACATCAATCATCGGTCCAAATCGACAGGACTGTGCGCTCGTTGTCGCTGGGAGTTCATCATTGTCTCGGCGGACCTCGTCGCCGTTGCGGAGCGCGGACACGGAAGGATCTCGAATGAGTCCACGGAGTCTTCTCCACGCAGCTGGGCAGGGATTCGTGGGACAAGCCCTTCCCGTCCTTCGCGGCGGCAAGGGCCGGCTCCGCCTGATGTCGAGGGCCGGCGACGGGGCGGAGAGGCCAGCGCGGCCGGGGCCGGCCGAGTCGAGACCGAGGAAGCCGTCGCTGGAGCCCATGGGAGGCCGTGTGGTGGCCATGGCCACGATCACTGGAGGTCGCGGGACCTAGCCATGGTCGCCGGCAAGGCGTGCATTGACCTGGCCATGCGCGGTTGCCTAGAGGCCGTGCCGACAGGGCATGCGGTGACCGAAGGCCGTGCTTGGTTGCCTGGAGAAAGTAGAGAGTGGAGAAAGAACGAGGAAGAAGAAAACTTACAACTAGTTGGAGAGATTATTGGCGATATGCTACAACAACTCTTCTAATAATTTAAGAAAACAGTATTGGTGGCCACCAATATCACTCTATTGAGATGAAATATTGATAAAGTTGTTGGCGGTACTATAAACCACTGTCAATACAAATGATTAATCTTACAAGGAAGAGCAGGTTGTGAGAGCAAGTACAACAATTGGCTAGGTAATCAATATTTTTGCTCATGTGAAAGAGAGAAGGATGAGAGAGAAGAGAGCTTAGCTCTCATGAAAGCATAGATAGTGGTGGGTCCCAATAAAGATATGTGAGGAGAAATAGAAAAGAGAATAAAAATATATAATAATAAAGAAATTTTTGTAGATAAATAGAATGATAACTATTGTATATCTCGTAGCTAAGTACTTGGGCTTGTGAAAAGTCGAAAACGAGCCTCTCTATTTACGACGAATAGATAGCATGGGAAGTCGTAAACAAACTTCTTTTACCGGGGGACAAGCACACGGGCGGGCACGGCGCCGCGGCGGGTGGCCGAGCCAGGCCGCCGCTGCCGGGTGCTGACTCGAAAGAAACTGCGTCGTCGGGCGGCGGCCAGGCGCTGTCTCGTTCCGCCGACCACCAACCCCGCTCCCGCATCAACCGACGAGATCGTTTCCGGCCCGCAAACCAACGGCCGATCGGATCGCCATACGAACGCGACATCGCGTTTAATAAACGCTCCTCCACGCCGCGACCTACTCCTTCCCCCGCACCCCCCCCCCCCCCCCCCCCAATTCGCGTCTCGGGGTTTGGACCAGCCACCCGGCGGAGGCGGGCAGACAGGGCCACAGGGGCCGCTGCGCCGAGCGACCGAGCGCCGCCGCCGCCGCCGGCGAAGGCACGGCACGGCATCCATGGAGTCGCGCGCCCCTCCTGCACGCCCGGCCCACCGCCCACCTCCCTCCCCACGCCGGCCTGCGCCTCCCTCTCCCGCTCCCGCGCCCGCGGGCAGTCTCCCTCTCCCCCGCCGCCAAGCCCGCGCTCCAGTCCCCGCTCCTCGCGTCGAGGGGCCCCTTCCTCCCGCGGCACGATGCGGTTCTGGGGAACGGGTTCCTGAAGCGGAGAGCGGCCAGCGCTGGCGGTGACGTGCCCTTCCGCGCCCAGGCCGCGGCGGCCTCGGCGGCGGTGCCGGCGCCGGCGCCGCAGCCGGAGGAGTCCACTAAAAAGTTCCTCGGCATCGACGTGAAGACGCTCAAGAAGATCGTGCCGCTGGGGCTCATGTTCTTCTGCATCCTCTTCAACTACACCATCCTGCGGGACACCAAGGACGTGCTGGTGATCACCGCCAAGGGGAGCAGCGCCGAGATCATCCCCTTTCTCAAGACCTGGGTCAACCTGCCCATGGCCATCGGATTCATGCTCCTCTACACCAAGCTCTCCAACGTTCTCTCACGGGAGGCGCTCTTCTACACCGTCATCTTCCCCTTCATCGCCTTCTTCGGCGCCTTCGCCTTCGTGCTCTACCCGCTCAGGGACGTCATCCATCCCATCGCGCTCGCGGACAAGCTTCTCGCCGCGCTCGGCCCGAGCTTCCTTGGCCCGGTGGCGATACTGAGGATTTGGAGCTTCTGTTTGTTCTATGTTATGGCTGAGCTCTGGGGCAGCGTCGTCATCTCTGTGCTCTTCTGGGGGTTCGCGAATCAGGTTAGTCTGAACTTTGGATTCTTGGATCAATATTGCCATGTAATGTTAAAAACCTTCTTTGATTATAGTGAAACAACTTGTTTTGAACCATCTCATAGCTAATAATGATTTGACTGGATGGTTGGTTATTGGACACTGACAAAAGATGCAAGGGTAAAACTTGTCTCTATCAGGTTAGTTTAGGCAGGTAGTGGTTTGTTCGTCGGATAATGGGTTGGTAATAAAACATTTTGGTTTTTAGTAGGCCCTGCATTGTAGCTTGGCTCATTGTATTGCATAACTTTCAGGCTTAAAAAATCTAGGTGCTCGTTGCTTTCTTTTATGAATATGTTGGGCTCCATTATTGTTCACTTTCCATGATATAAATGAGGTTTGAGCTATTGTCAGCCTTAAATTGGTTGTGGATGTCTATTACATTGAACAACTTGGCTGGATATGGTTCACACATTATAACTCCTTTCTAAAGAAATGGATCTAGACTTTTGCGAATCTAACGTGTCTCTGTCTTAGGGCTACTTTTATGGCCAGAAAGGAAGGGCCCTGGTTTGGTATATGCGTCTGTTATTTATTCGACTACCATTTTTTGTTACGAGGGATATGATAGGGGAAGCCTCACTGTGACATACTGACATCAAGAGAATAAATGCATAGTGAAAAAGGCTCAAAACAAGAAAAAAAAGGGAAATCAGAACATGGAATAAGCTTGGCTGCGTAGTAAAGAAAGACAACAACCATTGAGTATCAGCTTGATAATAAGTCAATACACAATACATGATGGATAAGTCTCTGTGTGGGGCTACAACTAGGACTAGCATCTTGGACTAGCATCTAGGATAGCATCTTGGACTAGTATCTAGGACAGCATCTAGGACTAGCATCTAGGACAGCATCTAGGACTAACATCTTGGCATATGCTTGGCATCTTGGTATATGTTTGGCTGGCTAGCAGCCTATAAATATGTATCCCCAACCCCTCAGGTTGGCATGGCATTTGTGTGAGAAATAAACCAGAAAATTACCCCAACTCCTAATGTCATCCTCTCTCGATGAGAGTAAGAATTCTGCTACTACCAAGAGTAAGAATTCAGCGACTAACAACTGGTATCGGAGCCATACTATCCTGTAGCCTGAGCATCTCCTGCTCATCTCCTTTCCCAGCCGCGCAACACAGCCCCAGCTAGGAGCAGCAGCAACTCCGGCCGCTTCGGCTCACACTCCTCTCCTCTGCGCAGACGAGCACGCAACAGCCCCCCGGTAGCGGCGTCATGTCCGCAGGGCAGTCTCAGCGCTCGGTCGCCTCAAGACACGCGACGTCGGCAGGAGGCCGAACTTGCCGCGGCAGAGAACGCGAGCGAGCGGCGACAGAGACCGCTACGGCGGCGGCAAAGGGCGTCGAGGCTGGCAGCGGTGGAGCTGGCAGCAGCCCAGAGCAGAAGCAGCGGCGGCGGCGGATGAGGCGTGGCGTGCGGCGGCAAGCAGAGGTCGAGGCTTTGCGCGGCAGCATCAGCAGCTCCGTTTCTGCTAACGACAGCGCCGACGCGGACCTCGAGCTGCTGGGGAGGGAGGCAACGCGAGCAGCGGGCGGCGCAGTGGGCAGCCGCGCACGCCCACGAGCGCGGCGGCAGCCCAGACAGGTGCGGACGCGCCGCCGGCGCTCCTGGAGGAGGCGTGCACGGCGGTGGCGCCCCTGGAGGAGGCGCGCACAGCGGTGGCGCTCCTGGAGGAGGCGCGCACGACAACGGTGGCGGACGGGTCGATGGAAAGCGCGGCCTTCACATGCAGCGTGGCTCTCTCTTCCCGGATCGGTACCGTGGTTACCACGGGCTCCAGGCTGTTGTCAGGGACGTCGGCCCCGGCGGTGGGTGGCCTACCCTCACTAAGACCAACTACGTCGAGTGGGCTATGGTGATGAGGGTAAAACTCCAGGTGCGGCACATGTGGGAGGCAGTCCGGTACGGCGACGTCGACTACGACCAGGATCGACGGGCGCTGGATGCCCTCATCGCTGCAGTTCCGTCCGAGATGCAGTTCTCGCTTACCAACAAGCGGACTGCCAAGGAGACTTGGGACGCCATCGCTGCAGCACGCATCGGCAGGGACCACGCCCGCAAGTCCACACTGCATGCACTTCGCAAGGAGTGGGAGAACCTGGCCTTCAAGCCAGGTGAGGACGTTGATGACTTTGTTCTCCGTCTCAACACTGTTGCAGAAGATGGTGCAGTTCGGCGATGACACCTACGGCGTGGAGAGAGCTGTCGAAAAGCTCTTCCGCTGCGTCCCCGAGAAGTACAAGCAGATGGCTCGCTCGATCGAGTCCCTGCTGGATCTCTCCACGATGTCGATCGAGGAGGCGATAGGTCGCCTCAAGGTCGTTGACAGCGATGAGCTACAGTCTCTCTCAGGGCCCATCACCACTGGCGGGAAGCTCCTTCTCACTCGGGAGCAGTGGACTGCCTACCAAGGTGACCGGAAGAAGGGAGAGCCTTCTTCCGCGACAGGCGGCCGCAAGCGTGGCAAGCCATGCAAGGTGCACAGAGACGCCCAGGTCGGGGCGCGAGGACGTGCCGAGAGTGATGCCCGCGGAGGAGCCCAGGGCGGCGCCGCCGGCAAGCACAAGCCGGCACGAGACGACACCTGCCGCAACTACGGCCAGCTTGGCCATTGGGCCAAGGGTTGTCGACAGCCACGACGCGGCCAGGCCCACGTCGCACAAGCGGAGGAGGAGCCGGCTCTGTTCATGGCACATGCAAGCATCGAGCTACCTCCAGCGGCACCGGCCGCAGCGGCTCTCCTCCACCTTGACGAGCCAAAAGCACAAGCCCTCCTCGGCGACGGCTCCGGCAACGACAAGACTGACGGGTGGTGCCTTGACACCGGCGCCACCCATCACATGACCGGTCGACGGGAGTTCTTCACCGAGCTTGACTCTAGCGTCCAAGGCTCCGTCAAGTTTGGGGATGCCTCCGGCGTGGAGATCAAGGGCGTCGGCTCCGTCATCTTCACCGCCGTGTCTGGTGAGCACAGGCTGCTCACCGGAGTCTACTACATCCCCGCGTTGAGGAACTCCATCATCAGCTTGGGACAGCTGGATGAGAACGGTTCGCGCGTGGTGGTTGAGGATGGAGTCATGAGGATTTGGGATCGCCGTCGCCGCCTTCTCGCTAAGGTATCGAGAAGCGCAAATCGACTCTACGTCCTTAACGTGCAGGTGGCACAACCCCTCTGTCTCGCTGCTCGTCGGGATGACGAGGCGTGGCAGTGGCACGAGCGCTTTGGGCACCTTCACTTCGAGGCCTTGAAGCGGCTCAGTGCCATGGAGATGGTGCGAGGCCTGCCGTGCCTCGACCATGTGGAGCAGCTCTGCGACGTCTGCGTGTTGACGAAGCAGAGGCGACTCCTCTTTCCCCAGCGGGCGAGCTTTCGAGCCAAGGAGAGGCTCGAGCTTGTGCACGAGGACTTGTGTGGCCCGGTGACACCGGCCACACCGGGAGGACGACGCTACTTCCTGCTGCTCGTCGATGACCTCTCCCGCTACATGTGGGTGATGGTCCTCGGCAGCAAGGGAGAGGCTGCGGACGCCATCAGGCGCTCGTAGACTGCTGCGGAGGCGGAGTGCGGCCGCAAGCTGCGCGTGCTGCGCACCGACAACGACGGCGTATTCACAGCGGCTGAATTCACGTTGTACTGCGCTGATGAGGGCATTCAGCGCCACTACTCCGCGTCATACAACCCGCAGCAGAACGGCGTCGTCGAGCGGCGCAACCAGACGGTTGTGGGGATGGCTCGGGCCCTTCTCAAGCAGAGGGGGATGCCGGCTGTCTTCTGGGGAGAGGCGGTGGTGTCGGCCGTCTACATCCTCAACCGCTCGCCTACCAAGGCGCTCGACGGCAGGACGTTGTACGAGGCTTGGCATGGGCGCAAGCCGGCAGTCTCCCGCTTGCGGGTCTTCGGCTGCCTCGCGTTCACCAAGGAGTTTGGCCATATCATCAAGCTCGACGACAGGAGCACTCCAGGAGTGTTCATCGGCTACGCGGAGAGCTCGAAGGCCTACCGCATCCTCAACCCGAAGACACAGTGTGTGCGCACGGCGCGCGACGTTGTGTTCGACGAAGGGCGAGGATGGGCGTGGGACAAGGCGGTGGACGACGGCTCGGCTCCGACGTACGACGACTTCACTGTCGAGTACGTCCACTTCGAGGGAGCTGGGGGAGTAGACAGCTCTTCTTCGATGAGCGCGTCTACCCCAGTCCCCGAGCCTCCATCGACCCCGGCGCCTGCTACTCTGACAGCACCACGCTCTCCAGCCAGGACCTCGACTACAATGAGTTCTTCGCCGGCTCCACCACAGCCGGCACCGCCACGCACTCTAGCACCGACAGGCACCTCTCCGGGCACGTCTACTCCAACACCAGCTCGTGTCGAACACAGCCCAGTTGAGCTCGCTACTCTGCTCTCTCACGACGAGAAGCGCATCGACGCGTACCACGACGGCGAGCCGTTGCGGTACCGTACGATGTAGAACCTTCTCGGCGACCAGCCGATGCCGGGACTGGTGCCTCACGACCTGGAGGCGCAGTTGCACCTTGCGTGTGACGACGGCGAGCCTCGGTCGTTTGCAGAGGCCGAGAGACACGTGGCATGGCGCGCCGCGATGCAATTGGAGATGGATGCGGTTGAGAAGAACCGCACCTGGGAGCTTGCTGACCTTCCTCGTGGTCACCGCGCGATCACCCTTAAGTGGGTGTACAAGCTGAAGAGGGATGAAGCCGGCGCCATCGTCAAGCACAAGGCTCGCTTGGTGGCACGAGGTTTCGTGCAGCAGGAGGGGGTCGACTTCGACGACGCCTTTGCTCCCGTGGCACGGATGGAGTCCGTGCGACTCCTCCTTGCGCTAGCTGCCCAGGAGGGCTGGCGTGTTCATCACATGGCCGTCAAGTCGGCGTTCCTTAACGGCGACTTAAAGAGGAGGTCTACGTGCACCAGCTGCCGGGATTTGCGATCCCCGGCAAGGAGGGCAAGGTGCTCCGCCTGCGCAAGGCCCTCTATGGCTTGCGGCAAGCACCGAGGGCGTGGATGCCAAGTTGGATCCCACGCTAAAGGGGATGGGCTTCGAGCAAAGCCCGCACGAGGCGGCCATCTACCGACGGGGCAGTGGAGAAAATGCTCTGCTGGTGGGTGTCTACGTCGACGACTTGGTGATCACCGGCACCAAGGATGCGGACGTAGCGGCATCCAAGGAAGAGATGAAGGCCACCTTCCAGATGAGTGACCTGGGGCCTCTCTCCTTCTACCTGGGAATCGAGGTGCACCAGGATGACTCCGGGATCACGCTTCGACAGACCGCCTACGCCAAGCGCGACGTTGAGCTAGCTGGGCTCACCGACTGCAACCCGGCTCTCACTCCGATGGAGGAGAGGCTGAAGCTGAGCCGCGACAGCACGACGGAGGAGGTGGACGCTATGCAGTACCGGCGTCTTATGGGGAGCCTTCGCTACCTCGTCCACACATGGCCGGACTTAGCATTCTCCGTCAGCTACGTTAGTTGGTTCATGCAGCGATCGACGACGGAGCACCAGCGGGCTGTAAAGAGGATCATCCGCTACGTTGCGGGGACTCTCGACCACAGCCTCTACTACCCTAGGTGCCCTGGGGCGGCACACTTCGTCGGGTACAGCGACAGCGACCACGCCGGCGATATCGACACCAGCAAGAGCACGAGCGGGATCCTCTTCTTCCTCGGCAAGTGCCTCGTTAGCTGGCAGTCGGTCAAGCAGCAGGTGGTGGCCCTGTCCAGCTACGAGGCCGAGTACATAGCGGCCTCCACCGCTTCGACTGCTTGGTGATCTCCTCGGCAGAGACACTAGAGCGGTGGAGTTCAGGATGGACAACAAGTCCGCTCTGGCCCTGACAAAGAACCCCGTTTTCCATGAACGGAGTAAGCACATCCGGGTGAGGTACCACTTCATCCGAGGTTGTTTGGAGGAAGGGAGCATCAAGGCGAGCTACATCAACACCAAGGACCAGCTTGCGGACCTGCTTACCAAGCCTCTTGGGAGGATCAAGTTCCTTGAGCTCTGCTTCAGGACCGGGATGGTTCAACTTTCCCATAAGACGACGCACAAGACTTAGGGGGAGAATGATGGATAAGTCTCTGTGTGGGGCTGCAGCTAGGACTAGCATCTTGGACTAGCATCTAGGACAGCATCTAGGACAGTATCTTAGCATCTAGGACAGCATCTAGGACTAACATCTTGGCATATGCTTGGCTGGCTAGCAGCCTATAAATATGTATCCCCAACCCCTCAGGTTGGTATAATATTTGTGTGAGAAATAAACTAGAAAATTACCCCAACTCCTAGTGTCATCCTCTCTCGATGAGATTAAGAATTCTGCTACTACCAAGAGTAAGAATTCAGCGACTAACAGTACACTTCAAAAAGGTGACACAACGGCACCACTCTTGTAGCATGACTGGTTGATTCCTTATTTACTTTCGTGCATCTGAGTGAGATCGGCTCAACTACTGAAGACCTTGAAGCAACTCTTTGGCTCAAGTTCCTCGGCATCGACGTGAAGACACTCAAGAAGATCGTGCCGCTGGGGCTCATGTTCTTCTGCATCCTCTTCAACTACACCATCCTGCGGGACACCAAGGACATGCTGGTGGTCACCGCCAAGGGGAGCAGCGCCGAGATCATCCCCTTTCTCAAGACCTGGGTCAACCTGCCCATGGCCATCGGATTCATGCTCCTCTACACCAAGCTCTCCAACGTTCTCTCACGGGAGGCGCTCTTCTACACCGTCATCTTCCCCTTCATCGCCTTCTTTGGCGCCTTCGCCTTCGCCTTCGTGCTCTACCCGCTCAGGGATGTCATCCATCCCACCGCGCTCGTGGACAAGCTTCTCGCCGCGCCGATCAATCATAAAACATTCTGGTTGACTTTTTTTTTCTTTGTAAAATCACCAAGTACACCCAGGACATGGCAGCATGTGTTTCAACTGTATCTTCCATTGAGCATCTGAAGTTGTCAACAATAAGATTATCTCAACGTCAAAAAAACAATAAGATTATCAACCATGTGTCCTTAAAGAGCATTAAGCTCATAATTGTTGATTTCATATTTTTTTTCTAGTTATTGCAAAAGGGCAGGCCTGGTGCAAGCGGTAGAGTCTTACCGCCTGTGACCGGAAGGTCCTGGGTTCGAGTCGCGGTCTCCTCGTATTGCACAGGCGAGGGTAAGGCTTGCCACTAACACCCTTCCCCAAACCCCGCACAGAGCGGGAGCTCTCTGCACTGGGTACGCCCTTTATTGCAACCTTATTATTATCTCATATGTGTGCTAGTATGTAACCTTTCTACCTCCATATCAAACTCTTGTGGGAGTTTCTTTCCCGTGAATTCCCCTCATTAGCTTGGTGGGAAGGTCTCTAACTGGGAGTATTATTAAGAGTGTTCAACTGTTCACAAGTCTAAGAGAGATAGTTTCCAGCTAGATACTACTCCCTCTGGTTACAAATACTTGAGGCTTTGACCAAGATACGGTCAAACTGTTAAAATTTTGATTGCCAGTAGTTTTCAGAATATTTAGTTTGGAAACATAAAAAATCATGTGTAGTTTTTTTCTTGAAAGCCATCTTCATAATATCATGCTTATTAGATATTATAACTATAAAAAATTTGCTGTGGGACACTCCACTTATGTGAAATTTGCTGTGGGACACTGGAATATTTTTTCTTTGCTGTGGGACACTAATTTCTTTGCTGTAGGACACCGCCCAGTGTGCCTAGAGCAAAGAAAAAAAGTACAGTGTCCCACAGCAATTTCACAAAAGAATAGTGTCCTGTAGCAAAATCTGCCCTATATTATGGGAATAGGAAAAAAGTAATGGTCAAAGTTAAAACTCGAAGACCATAGAATGTCAATGGCGACAAGTGATTCACAGCTTTTTAGCCCACAGACTGACATCTTAAATGCATTAGCCATCATCTGAGTGTTTGAATAAGTTGCGCCTTTGAAGAGTATGGACACGTCAGCCAGATGTTGCACACGAGCATTCATATTATCCCCTCTTGTTGACTGATGGATCCATTTTCAAGAGTTGGTTAACAGGTGAGCTGTATAGGGGAGGGGAGGAGTGTCTGCTGCTCTTGGTTGCAGAGTTCTCCCGTGGAGTTGTTGATTAAGTTTTTGGGCTGTCATTAGAGAACCGACCAACTGAAACATGTACCTTGCAGTCTATATGGCATTCTGCTGTCTGAAATTTGGAAGAAAAAAATATATTCACATTTGTTGAAATTCTCATCAAATGATGAACCTTTGGGCTCCAGCTTTATCTGATTCATATTTTTTCCAGATTACCACAGTTGATGAAGCAAAAGAATTCTACCCATTATTTGGTCTTGGGGCTAATATTGCCCTTATCTTTTCTGGGCGTACTGTGAAGTATTTCTCAAATTTGCGCAAGACATTGGGTCCTGGAATTGATGGCTGG
The DNA here is from genome assembly GCF_019320115.1 of Miscanthus floridulus. Lineage (NCBI taxonomy): Eukaryota > Viridiplantae > Streptophyta > Magnoliopsida > Poales > Poaceae > Miscanthus > Miscanthus floridulus. The sequence continues at coordinate 89,868,832 of NC_089584.1, read as the reverse complement.
GAAGTATCTTTGAAAGGAATGATGAGCATAGTGGTACTTCTTGGACTTGTCATAACTTCCATCTATTGGGGAGTGAACAAGTTTGTTTTGAATGATCCTTCACTTCCAAAGTCTGGTCGTAAGAAGAAAAAGGTTGGTAGCTGTGGTTTATCATGCTTCCCTTTTTTTCCTTTTTATTGCTACTCAAAGTTATCTAGTAACGATTTATGCAACAGGAAAAGCCTAAACTTGGCATGAAAGAGAGTCTGAAGGTTCTGCTCTCCTCGAGGTATGTGAGGGATCTGGCTACCCTAGTGGTTGCTTATGGCATTAGTATCAATCTTGTCGAAGTCACATGGAAATCAAAACTCAAGGCACAGGTAATCTTTCTCAACTATATGTTCTTTTCATATTGCGTTGTTCCTACAGTGATCTATTTTCAGTATTCAGTAACACTTTCCTTATTCACTGCAGTTCCCTAGTCCAAATGAATACTCATCTTTCATGGGTGATTTCTCGACTGCAACTGGAATTGCAACTTTCACAATGATGCTGTTAGGACGTATTATACTACGGAAATTTGGCTGGGGTGTGGCTGCAATGATCACGCCCACCGTTCTGTTGCTGACTGGTGTCGGATTCTTCTCTCTGATTTTGTTTGGACAGCCACTGACTCCTATGCTTGCCACGATGGGTATGACCCCCCTACTGGCAGCCGTTTATGTGGGTGCCTTGCAAAACATATTTAGCAAGAGTGCAAAGTACAGTTTATTTGACCCATGCAAGGAAATGGCTTATATTCCTTTGGATGAAGATATGAAGGTTTGTTAATCTTTCCAGATTATATCTTTCTTCTTACTATTCTCGTGTGACTTGAAGGTATTTTTAACAGGATTTTGTATTTTGTTTGCCGATCTTTTGTTCTCTTGTGATGCTTACTTTCATCTAATCGTGTAAAGATAAATTTATATAGTTCCTTCTTTCATAATTGGTAAATGGGGACCAACAAATTTAATTGATAAAAAGCTCTATGTTGACTGGCGAGTTAGTTATATGTGCAGCTATTTTTAGCCTGTTCAAAATTTCTGACGATGCATATGATCTTTTCTAAAGCCTGTTAAATGTCGTATGTAAATGTAACTTCTCGTGGTCCTGTACCTTAAAAAATGGCATTAGCTATATCTTCCTGCTTATGTCATGTGTGACTACATGACAGATACGATAACTAATGCTTTTCAATTAAATCAGGTCTTGTGAACGTCGTACCGTTTTCCCCAAATATCTCTGAAATGTCTTGTCCTTGAACTTAGAATCATTCGTGGGTGGCTCAATGATTCTTGATGTCCCACTGTCTGCACCGTTATACTGCACATGCCAACTCCAGTTCCCTCTGTTTGCAGGTAAAAGGAAAAGCGGCCATTGATGTTGTTTGCAACCCACTGGGCAAATCCGGTGGTGCACTTATCCAACAATTCATGATCCTGACATTCGGATCCCTTGCAAATTCAACTCCATACCTTGGCGGTATACTGCTGGTCATCGTTCTCGCGTGGCTAGGCGCGGCGAGCTCATTGGACAAGCAGTTCTCGAGCTTGGCTAAGGAAGACCTGAAGAAGGAGAAGGCTGCCCAAGAGAAAGTAGAAGCCTCGCTACTCAAGGCGCCTGCAGAAGGCACTGATGATGTACTGGTGGAGCAGACAAATGGATCTGTGACGAGCCAAGCAACTGGAATAGAGAGCTCGCCGTCGAACTCATCCCCCATTCAATAGCTTCATCATCAGAAGTTGTAGTTAGGAGAGTGATTACAGTGAGCAGAAGTAATTGGTATTAAAATAATTCATGGCTTTCAAGTTTGTAACAGTGTGCAGCTTCAAGCTGCTGGTAATTTTTCTTTGTAACATGAGCAAATTTTGACAGCCGGCAGTGAATGCCGTTCTGGAAATGGCCCTGACCCTTTGTGCCGACGTCAAATGCATAAATTGTGTGTTTTGAATTGAATCATGTCGCGGTAAAGGTTCTCTTCAGTAGTATCAGCTGAATGTTCAGCAGGAGACGATAAGTGTGCCTTGAAAGTTGAAACACAACGCATCCAACAAGGCGTGTTGTTTGGAACCGCTTGACTTCGGATTCTTGATGAAAATAACCAAGAATGCCACCCAAACTATTTGAGGTGAAAAGAATCTGAAATGATCTGAAATTGAAACTGGGAGCCGAGAATAATCTTGTACCATGAGGGGTGGACCGCGTTTTCCCACCGCTCATTCCAGGGCGCATCATGATACAGGGCTGATTTTGTTGTTGCCAATGCTCGAGCATGGATCACATCAAACTGATTATCCGATCTTTACTTTCTCACCCTTCCACTGCTGCCATGAGAGGTACTCGGAAATGCACTAACCGACCGGCCGAGAGCTGAGGAGGGCAAAAGGTGCAATGTTTACTGTAGCAACCACATTGTCAAATCATAGATGAATTAGGCTTAAAAAATCCGTCTCGCAAATTAGTCCGCAATCCTGTGCAATTAGTTTGTTAAGTTATATTTAATAATTCAACATGCAGCTATATCAAACATCTAATTTGATAGTGGAGTAAACTTTAGGTGAAGAAACTAATCAAGGCCTCGGTCGATCGAAGGGAGTCATCCACTTTACCTGGTGAAGTGATTGATTGGGTTCTTCCAAAACAGAATTGGATTGTTTCTTCAGAATGCCACTGTTGCATTCTGTTCTTCACAATATTTGGCCTATCAATTAGTGGATAAAACTCTGGGGTTTGAAGCTCAGAACTTTAGAGTCGTGTATTTGCTTTTGTGTCATCAGAAGCTAAAGATGCAAATCGACGGGGACGGACCACCTACATTCGGATGGATGCACAACACCCCCATTCTGTTGCTTTTAAGCGAGCGCTCTTCTTGTGTGTCCAACTGTTGTACCTGTGCTTTACTCGTTTGCCGGTGGAGTGGAGATCGCATAAAGCATGCGACCCGTTTTCTCCCTCCGGTCTTTCTCACTAATCCGTGTACTTAGGTAGCGACGTCGAGGGCAATAGCCATCGGAACAGTCCAGAAAAAACCCTGGGGCCTGAAGTTGACCTCCTCTTGTATGATGGCTTTATGAACCATCGAATTAGTTTGATTAATTCTTCCTTCTTTCTTTAGAATAGGACCGCTGAATATTCCAGCGAACATTGATGAAAAAGAAAACAAAAACAGCTAGTGTTGCAGAAAGACAAGGCAAGGCTGCAGTGATGCAGCTGGAAAGAGGCTAAAGTGAGCTTCCCTCTTAGCCACAGTCAACTCCACAGGGCAGGATCGAAGCGGAGACTGGAGGAGGATAGGTAGGAGAGACGAAGGTGCTTTGCCACGTGTTGTCGCACATTGCCGCGATTTAAAGTTGACGACGCAAGTATATAGCACATTTGAACTTGCAGTAATAGCAGCTGTATTATACAAAATGGAAGCACGCACGCATGACACACCACTAGCCACTCCTTATCTGAAACATTTCGCTCTCACGGACTCGTCCCCATCGGCGAAGCTATCATGCGGGATCACGCCACGCCATGGCTCCACCCCCGCATGGAAAAGCGACGAACCGCCGCTCACATCTCGTGGCGTGGGGACTGGGGACACGGCCGCGCGCGCTGGACCCCCAGCACTCGCCCACTCTCGCACGCACACACGTGTACCTGTACGTACAACGCGCACGCATCGCATGCGACGCGGGGCTCCCGGATCATCGCTTCACTGGTGGCGGCTGCTGCTGCTGGACGCCGGCGCGGCCAGCGGCCAGAGTCGGGAGAAGGTGGACGAGACGGCGATGCCGGCCATGTTGAGCCCCTTGCTGCTGCCCCAGTCCGGCACGGGCACCCACCGCCACTCGCGGCGCGCGCGGTCGTACGACAGCCACACCAGGTCCCACGCGCCGCAGCAGTTGGAGATGAGCACCAGCCGGACCACGCCCTCCCGCTCCGCCAGCAGCCCCGTCATGACGGCGTACGGCTTCCGGAACCCCTCCACCAGGTCGCCCGGCACGCTGGCCAGCAGCTCCCAGTCGCCGCCCACGGCCCCGGCCCCGAACCCGTACAGGTCCACGCCCGTCACCACCTTGACCCGGGTCCGGCTCGTCGGGTCGTCGATCGCCGCAGACCGCACCACGGCCGCGCTCCCGTCGCCGTACACGTGCAGCCGGTCCCCGCCGTGTCCCGCGGCGGCGGCGGCGGCGTTCGGGAACCGGGGGCGGAAGAAGACCGGGCGGTCGTCCGCGCGCGGGCCGGCGTACACCATCACGCAGTCCGGCCCGGCGTGCGCCGCGCAGAGGTAGGTGCCGCCGTCTCCGTCTGGGGCGGCCGCCGGCTCTGCCCCCTCGCCCTCGGCCAGGACCGCCTCCGACTCCTGCCACGTGTCCGTCTCGGACCGGTACTCGAAGAGGAATGGCGTGTTGTTCACCAGCTCGGCAAACAGAAACCTTGCAGGGAAAAGCAACCATTTTTTACACTGACGTCAGATCGACATTGATGGATTCGTATCGAATTTTACTGCGGGTTAACTGTTGCTTGGGCACTGTTAATTTCTCGTACTATATGTGCCGTTTAGTAGTGACGAGGAATAATTGAGAATCCCCGCGTGGTAAAGGTAAAACTGGGAACCGAGAGCGAGGAAGTTTTTTCTATTTTCTTCCGTAATAAGAAAGACCCTCTCCGTAAGAAAAGGACAGGTACCTAAACCGGTTCGATCCGGGGGGATCGGCGACGAGCTTGAGTCCGAAGCGACGCCAGGAGGAGGTGCCGCGTGGGCCGAGCGGGGACGGCGGGAGGCGGCGCGCGGCGCGCGCGGTGAGGTCGACGACCACGAGCTCGCGGCGGCCGTTGGCGGCGAATAGGAAGGAGCTGGCGGACGCGGCCAGGAAGTAGAGGTCCTCGCCCGGTGGCACGGCGGGGGCGAGGATGGCCGAGACGGGGATGCGGAGCCATCGGCCCGAGGGCCCGTGGAAGCCCCTGATGGCGGCGTCGCGGGGCGGGAGCTTCTTGAAGAGGAGCAGCCACGCGGCGGCCGGGCCGCCGACGCCGGAGGACGCCGAGGAGAGGTGGTAGAGGCGGCGGAAGTCTGGGGAGGAGATGAGGCTGGACAGCGGGCGCGCCACGGAGCGCACGCGGAGGAGCTCCGGGACGGCGAGGCGGAGCAGGATCTCGTGGAGGAGCTCCGACGGGAGCAGCAGAAGCGGGCCCAGCGCCGTGGCGGCCGAGCTCGCGGGCGATGGGTCGTGGTGCTCGCCGGCGAGGGGGTGGTCGGCCATGGGAGGGGGGAGGGGGTTCGGTGAGGTTTAATTCTGCTTGGGATCGGAGTTTTTTGGGCTTCGCTTGTTTGGGAGAAAAGTTTTGTGGCGCCGCCCTTTTATACGGACCAGAGAGACGGTTTTTTTTCTTGGAGTCTTGTGGTTGTTTATCACGTGCGCTCAGCTAAATCTGCATTTTCTAGGGATTTAAGGGGGTAGGGGATTTTCTTTTTTCTTTGTTGCTTCCCGTTTTGTGGTTGGGATGAAAAGGGTGTGCTTGTAGGGCACTCTAGTAGGTTTTTCTATTTGGTGGACGGTGCATGATATCACTAATATGCATGATTTTGGCTCCGTTTGCTTCGCTGAAAAACAAGTCAAAATATTGTTCCGGCTGATTTATTGTGAGAGAGAAACACCATTCCACCTGAAAAAATAAGTCAAAAAGTACGGATTATAAGACAAACAAACAGCGCCTTTGTAGGTGATGCATGCCTATGATTTAATTTACTTGCCTGTGCATGTTAATTCAAATGTTACACAGGAAAATCCTATGATCCAGGCCCTATGTGACACCAATACACCATCGTGTACTTTTTATATTTATAAAAGGGGCCTTTTTAAAATAAGTAGAATTCTCGGTTAGGAGAGGTATTATTTTTGCTCTAACTTACTGTTCAAGCCCATCATTTCCTAACAGTTAGTATTAGCAATTACAACGCATGCGCAAATCAGCTCGCAGGTTACCACCGTGCCTTTCGTGCAAGATAATTACTTAGTCTTGATGCTCAAGTAAGGATCGTTTTTATTATTACGGCCTTACTTGATTCTCTCTCGCAAGAAGTATTAGTACGGAAAATTAAAACATAACCGAAATTCTGGTTCTCTATCATGGAGGTACTCCATGTGGGGCCGATCCAAATACTCAAACCACATGAACGGCATGAACCGCATCGTCCGGTTTCCTCTCTATTGTCTTAAGAAGTCAAATATCTCACATTTAGTTAAACTTATATAAAAACTACCAATATCTATAATATATAATACGTATCACTAGATGATATAAATGTTGACAGTGTTTTTTATAAATGTATTTAAATTTAGAATTGATTAGATATTTTATGTATAGCAGTACATATAATGATCACTTTCCATTTAGCAAAGGGAAAACCGAACTCCACCAGGATGTTCTAGCCGGAACAGAGTGGCCACACCACTTGAACAATAGCCATCACAATTCATAAACACAAACTCTCCGCGCAGCCTCCGCTCACAAAAAAAAAGCGACGGTTGTGCCGTGAGCCCGTGAGTCTTTGACACGCATTCATAGTCTGTGACACTTTAGTTTATCTCATTTCAGTATGGAACCATACTGATAGATCCTATAGTGGACGTCAGCGAGGGCCTCTCCCAGTTTTCCTATTTTTCTCCCCTTTTTATATTAGAAACAAGTACGTAGAGGATTCCAATAATCAGCATGTTTGTTGGTTTTAGCCAGCCCAAACCAGCCAGGCAATAGTGTTTTTCTCTCACAATAAACCAGCACCAGCCAGCCCAAACCAGCCCAGAAATCAACCAGCGAACAGGCCGAATAATAACACTGTGTGTGAGTGCGTGAAGATGGGAAGGAGAGAGGAAAAGTCACATTCGATCTTCCATTGCATTTTCAGTCATGCATCGATTAAGGCGCCATGGAGTGAGGAGCCAAGAATTTCTCTTCTGCAAGGAAGCAAGCTACTCCTATATATCAGGAGCTCTGGAATCCTTTTATGTCCAAGCAACTGTTCTTTTTATTCTTTTACTGCTTAATTTATTTTCCAAGCCTTCTTCTTTTTAATGTATAGTATAACAAAGGTTTCCAAGACTCATGTTATCCGCAGACTGGTTGACCATGAGCTCGTGCTTGGATGCTCAATGATTATGTGGAACTATACAGCTCAATAATTGAAACTAGCTCCAGCATTAACTTAACTACTTCTAGGCATCAGCTCCTGCGCTTCATTGTGACCATATACAAACAAAGTCATTTGGACGTCACAGGACATCATATTTCTTCTTAGGGGTTGTTTGTTCCTCCTCCTAAACTTTAGTCGATGTTTCATCGGATGTTTGAGAGATGTATGGAGTATTAAATATAGACTAATTACGCAGTTTGCGACTAATTTGCGAGGCGAATCTTTTAAGCCTAATCAGCCCATGATTTGACAACGTGGTGCTATAGTAAACATTTGCTAATGACGGATTAATTAGACTTAATAAATTCGTCTCATGGATTACTGACGGATTATGTAATTTATTTTTTTATTAGTATCCGAACACCCCATGCGACACCCTCATGTGACACCTCCTAAATTTTAGTCACTGATCCAAACACCCCCTTATTATCACAGTGATGCGCATCCTTTTAGCTGATGACGGCGTCACTTAACTGCCTCCTGAAACTAACATAAACCAAGAAACTTTGAAAGAGAACATACTGGCCCCGTTCGTTTCGCTGAAAAACAAGCCGAAACACTGTTCCGGCTGATTTGTTATGAAAGAAAAACACTGTTCCAGCTGAAAAAACAAGCTGAAAAAGACGGATTATAAGAGAAGCGAACGGAGCTACAGTGGATATGTTAGGTAAAACAGATTAAAGTATAGCTTCATGCATGTCAGCATATACATAATACAGTCCAGCTGAAAAAACAAGCTGAAAAAGACGGATTATAAGAGAAGCGAACGGAGCTACAATGGATATGTTAGGTAAAACAGATTAAAGTATAGCTTCATGCATGTTTTTTTTTGAGCGGATGGCATTTATATCAGGTAATAAGATCGGCATAGCTTTTGCTGTCCTGATTGTACGGTTCCGGGGCCCAAAAATATTTGCAACTTTTGACGAAGATAAGCGAACCAAAGATTATGGTCAAAGATTAGCTGAAGATGCTCTCATGCTTCCCTTGTGCGCGCCTCTAGCTCGCTCCCTGAGCAAGCTGAAGCTCTGTCTGTAAGAGAAGCCGAGCTTGATCCGCATGCAAACCTCTGTAAATCTTGCATCAAGGCTGTGAATGTTAGCTAAATTGCCACGGCATGATCAGCCAGGTTAAACCCCTTTTTAGCTAGTGAAATAAGTTATAAGTAGCAGTTAGGACAATATAATCCGTCAGTATCTTGTATGCGTGTTCAGTTTGTGCACGGAGCAGTTGTCTTTCTCATCAGCAACAGACTAAAATAGCTCGGCCGTGATTCTGAATCATAGTGTAATTTTCAGGCAACAAAGTAGCTCCAACGCAATGGACGGAATCATAGTATAACTACAACTCGCCGTGATTATAGTGTAACTTTCTCCACAGGTATCTGAGGTCGCAACATACACAATAGACAACACGGATGGCCAGGTTAATTAGGGACCCAAACCGCCTGAGGAGTCAGTCAGAAACCATGGCCTCCAGCTCCAAGAAGAGGGCCAAATTAACCCATGCGGGCACCAAACCAAACGACGGCGGCAGTCACTTCACCCGAACTGCGGAGTGAAATGGTTTCTTTACCGAAAGAACACAGAAAGCGAAAGACTGCACGCGACAGTGCTTTTTTTTCCTCTCTTTTCCTTTTTATTGTTCTATACTACACTCTGAAGATAGTGACAGGAATGTATTATACACTATACAGAACATCATCTTTTAAAAAATGTTTCGTAGAGAAAGAGAAGAAACTCTGATGACAAAAGCAAGCATGCGCGCCGATGGAAACTGATTTGCGGTTGATGCGTGCCAATTAGATTTGGAACGTCCACGATGATGTCAAAGAAAGGCCCGGGGTCACTATTTAATCATCCAATTAGTACTCCTACGCGCCAAATTTATTGGACAACCTCGCAAAGGTTGGGCTATCAGGTTTCAGGTTCATGCATATGTTGCTCAGAACATAAACTTATTAGTGGATTAGGGTGTGGACTTGCAGCAAATCCATCGCTCAAGTGGAAGGCGAGCGCTGAGCTCAAGCGGATGTGGAATCTCGCTGCCCGATTGGCCGCTCTTGTTTAAGCCCAGCCCTTTGCCTTAAAGGTGCTGCTGTCAAGGTGCGTTGTGCCAAAAGGGGACCTAATTTCCTCCACTGAAGTTGCGTTAGGAGGATCGATCGATGGCTACAGCTTTTTGTTATGTGATGTCTTGGTCGGCCGGCCGGGTCCTCTTGGCCACCCATCAATTCCACGTAGGATTGATTGACGGCTTCTGTTGTCTCGTCTGCCTGGGGTTAGGACCTGGTGTGGGCCCCACGTGTGTTTTTGTTGAGAGAAGGAGACGAGAGCATCATCCTCTGCTACCAAGTCAACTTATCACGGGGAGTGGAAGGTGTGGTTCCCATCGACCATATATGCTTTTTAATTGGATTGGATTGGAAAACTGTGCGGAAGCGCAAGTTTGCTTCCCTTGCCTATGGGCTATAGATCTGCAACAGGGCCTATATGTTATTTGTGTTTCCTCTTTAGTCGTATACTCTCCCTTTGTTCCAAATTATATTTGTAGTAATTTGAACAAAGGAAGAGTACATGTTTTTATCTATCCGTAGCGCATAAATGAAATTTGCAATACGCTAGCAACTCGCTCGTCAATGAATGGTACTCGCTGTTCTAAATTATAAGTCATTCCGACGTTCTGCAATAAGAGCCTATCTGTTATTTGTGTTTCCTCTCTAGTTGTACTCCCTTCGTTCTGATTTTTTTAAGATACATACATACATACATACCCAGAACAATTTATAGTAATTTGGATCAAAGGTTAACTATCCGTAGCACATAAATGAAATTTGCAATGAATGTACAATAATAAAGCTTAAAACTGGACCCAAATAAAATCCATATTGGCTATTTGGGTTTTAATCGCGCATGGCAATGTTCCTGAGCCAGTTCTAGCTAATGCAGGCTCGGTCAGAGTTGAAACTTTTTACAATGTCGGCCCTTAGTTTGAGTCGAGTTAAGCCCCCCACAGAGAAATTGGCCCATATAGACTAGACTGGACCACTATCTGAAATCAGCATCGGACAGTGGGAATGGGATTATGGGATCGTCTCTCCAGCCCACTTTGTTTGGTTGCAGCTACCTGGGTCCTAGGCCCTGCCAAGTGTAGTAGCGCCGGAGCCGGTCCAGTGATCTGGCATAGCCCATACCCTAGGCGTCCAGGCCCATCTCCTGGACCGGCGGATCCTCCCACGACGCAAGAAATTGCGGGCCATCATCCGTGGGCCGCTTCGCTGCGACACGCAAGGGCCCGCTCGACACGCTGCCATGCCAGCCCATCCGCCCAAGTGGAATGCGGCACGCCCGCCCCTTGTTTCAGCTTTCAGGGCGCTGTGAATCTGTGTGATCCTGCTCCGTGGTGCAGTGCGGTGTGCACATGCTGCTGTTTCGCGAAATCGCGATTTCCGTGGTGCCAGCAGTATGCCTGCCGTGGAGTGAATCGATCACGGGGGCTTCCTCGCTTTTTAGGGCCCCTGCCTACCCCGGCACCGGCAGTGGGTAGGGTACCCATGCATCTGCCTCCTGATTGGACGGACCCTTGGCCTTTCTTTCATGTATCACGAGAGGATTCATCGCTCACTCATGCCAATGCCATCGTTTCAATTGTCCTCCCAGCAAAAACAAACTTGGCTACCTGCTGGGTTTTCTCCTCCTCCCTAGTCATAGAGAATTATACTCTAGAGTGAGTAGTTGTGCCCCGAGGTGTTGGTCATGGAAACGTTTATTTAGGAGAGAGTTGGAGTGTCATGTGGTTCTGGTGGAGCACACTCGGTCAGTTTCGGTACTCGTGGCCGTGGACAGCCTGTGTAGTTTTGCAGTGCACAAGGACAAGTTGTCAAGATCGAGAGCTGTTCAAGTTCAGCACAGCCGCATATAGCCTAGCGATGCCCGCCGGCCAGCCGGCCACTGTCCTCGGTCTCAGCTCTGAACCCTGAAGCACGGCGTCTGCATGCAGCTGGGTGCTGGGTGCATTGCATTTGCATAGTGAATGCTTTTCGTGTCCTGTGACGCTACGGGGGTCCGGGTTTCCCTGCGAGGAAAACCCTGTGCATTCACGAGATGCCATGCCAGTGCCCGGCGCCGACGCTGCTTGCTTGCTCAGCAGTCAGCATAGGACGGACGGTACGCGGCCATGCACACCAGATCGATCGGTGGGTCCATCCGATCAGACGTCCGGGACTTGACCAACCAGCTTGCCGATGCAAACTGCCAACCTTTGCTTCCCTCCCTCAAAACAAATACAACGGCGTGTGAAGGAAAGCTTCCATATGGAGTACTCGAGTGGAGTAGAATCGCGTGATCTCTCAATGGGCGAATACATACACGTACGGCCGACCCCGACAGACAGGGTTCGGGGATTTGGGAGGCCGCAGCGCGTCGCGCGGCAGCGGCACCACCGGCTACGCAACAAGCGCGTCACGCCACGGAATATGGGTTGCCGGGTCGATCAGCCAGTGCCCTAATGCTATTTTATGCGCCTCGCTCGACCCGGCACACACAGGCCGCGACGACGATTATTCTGCACGGGTCTTCAGGGCGGTCAACAGGCCCATCACCAATGATGATCTGATCTCCGCCGGAGAATCTGCATCGACGACATCTCTACCTGAAAGCTGAGAGTTAAAAAAAAAAAGGGAACGGCAGCAGCAAGTACGCATCTTGCTGTCAGGCCAGCAGAGATCACTACGTAGAAAAACGTTTTTAGGGGTGGCTGGTAACTGTTTGTAGGGGCGGTTTGCCAGCCATCCCTATGAAAGGGTGGCTACAAATTATGTATTTATAGGGGCGGTTCCCAGACCGTCCCTACAAATCGATTTGTAGGAGCGGTTGGTACTGTAGCCGCCCCTACAGATCAATTTATACGGGCGGTCTGGGAACACCAGCCGCATCTACAAATCGATTTGTAGGGGCGACTACAGTACCAACCGTCCCTACAAATCATTTTTCTACCAAAAAAATTAAATTTACAATTCAAATTCGACGGAAGGGCTGCTTAGCATACAGTTATTCATCTTAGCACTTTCACAATGATATGAAAGACATGAAAATGATACTGAGATACATGGATGATTTTTCCTTTTTGATATCATAGTGCTTAGCATACAGTTGGTATGATATTCCAGGAAGTATCACAATATAAACTTTGGTGATATTTATGGATTACAGAACAAGTGAACACACAATAAATTTACAGAACAAGTGAACATGCAATATAAACTTTGATGTTATAATTAAGACTTCACAGGGACATATGTAATCCCTGGCTCCTATACTTACTGTTGTTGTTGCTGCTGTGGTGGTGGAGCTTGAAACCTTTGTGGTTGCCGCTCAAACTCTTGCTGTTGAAGTGCTATAGCTAGCTCTAGATCAGAGCTACAAGCATAGGAGGGCCAATGTGGTAGCGTTAGAATTTAGATAACATATGCAAAGTGACTCAGGAGCGCACATCTATGATGATTCAGCACGTTGAGCACATTCAAAATCATAGTAAGGCATATATTGGTCATTCAAGTACATGCTAAGCCGACAGTCCAATACACAATGACAGAAAAACCATCAAATAGTCGAAGTTCAAGAAAGTTATTGCGCTTGGTTAACAGCAACAATCAACAGATCAGAAAAGAATCTATAGCTTCAACTAGCATATCATTTATAGCCCTACTGACAGACATTTTTGCACAGTACCATTCATACAAGATTCACATGGTTGCTGAAATCCAAACTAGGGATGTTGTACACACACAACAATAAAGCACATTGAGAAAAACAGGTAGGAAGAACATACTTTCCAGAAGTGTTGTCAAATTGAGCAAGATAATCCTGTGAACAAAGATAAATTTGAACTAGTTAACATTAATGTACCTAATAACAACTACAGCAGTTTATTGATGTTATATATACAGCAGTACTCGTCATAGCTTGCTGTTCATTCCTTGAATCATTTCTTGGAGTTTCGGCCTTAAAGGGTGTGAAGTTGCTGGTAAGAAAAACCCCATCTCCATTCACCTAATGATTGCCAGTTGAGAATGAAAAAGATCAGTAAAGATTTTGAAATCAAACGAGAATTAAAACAATCACAGGAGTTAACATACCTCATCAACCTTTGCCATACCAAATCAGTTTGGCTTATAAAACCTTGATCAGTTGCTAGGAGATATAGACTTCCGTTGTACTGCAGAATAATATATACAAAAGAAATAAAGACAGCTCCAGTTCAAGTACTCAAATTACGGAAGAAGACACAAAGCTCACTTTCGTTAAGTCCCTCTTGTAAACAGAAGAGACTGCGACAATGAAATTTGACAATGTGATAAATGAGAATACAATTGAGAACATGTATTTAAACCATAGATTATTAGAAATATACCCATAGACAGTCAGCTGGTTAGCAGTGGTCTACAGAAAATTATCAATCAGCTCCCCTGAAAATAAATCAATTTAATAGGAACTTGCTTTGTATCTGGAAACATAAAAAAGGAAGTTGCTAAATAGTGAGAATGGCAGTGCAACAATAAAATAATCCCCAATCACACAGAAACATTCAGCTTGCAGATAATACAGATACTAATGTGTACTAATTTCAAAAAAAAATATACAGATACCAATGACTTCAGCATAATTATGAAGTATCCTCAGCTTATGGAAGCTTTTGCGCACAATCTGTCACTAACACAGATATAGACACAGACTGGTTTTATTATAAAAGGTGAATCCTGCATATTGTAACTTGTAAGCGATACTGACTTGCCAGGCACATAAATGCCATATAGAACCAATAAACTTAAGAATCAAAGATGGATCCCATAAACTATACAAAAATAGTAGGTACACTCCTAAAATCTTCTGGCATTACCGTATTTAGAAACTTGAGGTTAGATGAGAGCTTGGAGTATCCATCCTTGATCGACACATCAAGTCCCGTAAAGTGTGCAACAGCTGTAGGTGACCTCCTTCAAATTAGAACACACATGCTATCAGGAGAAGCTTGACTTAAAATGAATTCAAGTCAAATGAAATATTGAAATTATAACTTGCACCCAACAAACAGCGACAGGGACATACTCAAACAAAAGACGGGCCGCAAATGCTCCAGGACTGCTATCACCAAACCATTCAAAGCCCCATCGACCTTCCAGAAACGGCGACCTGCAAAGTAAATAGAAGGAATTCAAGTTAATGTAATATGCTTACACAGAAAAGCTTTTTTGGTCAGAATGAAAGAAAGTTCATCTCATCTTAGTGCTTAAATCATAGGGTTACTATGAAAATTATCTCAAGCAAGATACAACACATAATACGTTTTTTTGTTAGCCATAACACTTACGTTGTGGGGCGTGGTGTCGGATTCAGGCGTTCAAGTCCAACAATTCCCGCTGACCAAGGCCTCAAAAACCCCAGCATCTTTAAACTGAAATTGGTAAGAAGAAATTCACATACCCTAGTTGAGAAATGCCTCAAAAGTTCAGTATCAACTAGCTGTCATTTCACAAGTCGGACACACAATCATGGAAAAATATCATTTCCATGCTGAGATTGTTGAGAGAAAAAAATCAAAGTGAAATTTAGATTAAAATTGCAGGTTAGAATTTGACAGTATCGCCTACAATTTGGTACGGTGTGGGGACAAGAGCCTCCCGCAGGCACCGCACAGGAAGGTCAGCAAGTAGTACTAGGCGAGGGACTGAGAAGAGCAGAGGAAGAGCAAGAGCTCACGGCAAGGAGCAGGAACTCCTTGGCGGAGAGGCGCTCCATCTCGCGGGCGTAGCTGGCGGCGGCGCCCCCCTGGAAAGTCTGGGTCGTGGCTCTACAGCGCCCTGCGGAGTAGCGGGGGCGGCGGAGCGAGAGCTAGTTCTCTAGATCCGATACGCAGCAGCTTTGTAGGAGGCGGCCTCGCCGGATCTGGGGGCGTGCCACCGAGGTCGCCTAGCCTCCTTGGCGACGCCAGCGAAGGTGAGGCCATGGAGGGCCTCTCTAAATCAACCGGGCTTCGTGGGAGCCGGCCCCTTACCTGATCTGGCGACCGCTGGACTCACGAACCACCATGCCTAGATCTCGGCCTCCGTGGAGCCGTCGTGGTTGGGGGATGGGGAGGGATGGTGGCAGCGGAGGAGGAAGAGGGGAGGTGCGGTGGCGGCGTAGGTGTAGGGGAGGAAGAGACGGCGGAGGTGGCGACGACGGGGATGAGAGAGAGAGAGAAGGGAAAGGATCAGAGGGGAACGGAACCGGGCCGGGGACTGGGGACTGGCGACTGGGAGATATTTGTTGTACAAGTGATTTGTAGGGGCGGCTGGTGATTGAGTCGCCCCTATAAATCGTAACACCGGGGGCGGCTGGTGAGTGAGCCGCCTCTATAAATCGACCCTATTTGTAGAGGCGGCTCGTATTATTAGCCGCTCTTACTGTGCTATTTGTAGGGGCGGTTGGTCTAATGGCTTCTGAGCACGTTACTGTAGGGGCAGCTCCATCATAAGCCGTTCCTACAAAAAATTTATCCCATTGCTACGAACTGTTTTTCACATAGTGAATACGCACGACACTCCTAATGCCCGCTCTTTCAACTAGTAGTACTAATCTAATTCTAATCCCACTGTCCGACCTCGACATGTCACATTCAATGGAAAATTATACTACTAGCATTGCAGCCCCGTGCGGTTTCATTAATATACTCTTATATCATCGTCACATCGCATCCATCCATCGGCATTTCATATCACATACTACAGGTTTTTATTATTGTAAAAAGACAAATAGATACGCTCCTGTGTTTGAAAAACAAGATGTAAAATTTTGTTTTTTATGGAGTCAATCAATCACAAGATTATCTACTATTAGGTTTATATGAGATAGTATCAACATTTGTATCACTAGATATGTTTATTACTATATATATATATATATATATATATATATATGGAGAGGCTATTCAGTAGCCGGCTACAGAATAAGTTATTCTGTAGCCACCTCCATTTACCATAATTTTATATACTAATTTACCGTAATGTCAATACATATTTACGATAGTTGGGTTACTATAACACACGGGGGATATTTACCATAACGTTATATTAAACCACTTAGTAAGGAGTTACTATAATCTCGTAAATTAACATAGTAATTATCGTAACTCAAAGTGGCTACAGAATAAGTTATTTTGTAGCCAGCTACAGGATAGTAGTTCTATATATATAGAACTACTATTCTGTAGTTGGCCATAGAATAACTTATTCTGTAGCCACTTTGAGTTACGATAATTACTATGTTAATTTACAGTAACTCCTTACTAAGTGGTTTACTATAACATTATGGTAAATATTCTCATGTGTTATAGTAACCCAACTATTGTAAATATGTATTGACATTATGGTAAATTAGTATATAAAATTATGGTAAATAGAGGTGGCTACAGAATAACTTATTTTGTAGCCGGCTGCTGAATAGCCTCTCCCTATATATATATATATATATATATATATATATATATATATATATATATATATATATATATATATATATATATATATATATATATAGGGAGAGACTATTCAGTAGCCGGCTACAAAATAAGTTATTCTGTAGCCACTTCCATTTACTATAATTTTATATACTAATTTACTATAATGTCAATACATATTTACGATAGTTGGGTTACTATAACACATGGGGATATTTACCATAACGTTATATTAAACCATTTAGTAAGGAGTTACTATAATCTCGTAAATTAACATAGTAATTATCATAACTCAAAGTGGCTACAGAATAAGTTATTCTGTAGCCAGCTACAGGATAGTAGTTCTATATATATATATATATATATATATATATATATATATATATATATATATATATATATATATATATATATATATATATATATATATATATATTCCATGATTACTTATTCTGTATTTGGTTGGATTTGAAATTGATTGACAATCTTTTTTGAAATGAAGGGAGTATACGTTATTTACTAGACATGCATTGCATATATACAATAAGACCTCCAACTTCTTGTTCTCCAACAATTGCATCACTTCTGAAATCTGAACCAACTAAAAAAAGCGACTAGCATCATTGTTGCCCATATCCTTGCCCTAGCACCACATGCCCTACCGGACACGAAAGACATGGCAAGAACTCCATTGAACACCTATTGGCTAGGACAACAAGACCCTGTTGTTATATTGACTAACACTAGATCCACGCTTGTGTTCCATAAAGACAAATAAATAAGAGGAACCTCCATCCAAATGACACCACGACACGCGGAGGCAAGACATGTACCCCTTAAACCTTGACCAAATATGTCCTCTCAGCATCTTCAGAAAATCATAACTTCCAACGATAACCCCCAACAATGACACTGCTTTAAGTTACAGCTCCAAAACGGGAAGAGCTCCTAAGCGGTGCCTCTTTAGATTTGGTAGAAATTCAAATCCAAAAGTTTGCGCCCTCACAAAATCTACAAGCACACTAGAGAGAAAGTTACCACAACACGTAAGGAGCCGCTGGAAAGATATATTCCTAAGCTACCGCCCTAGAACCACATATATGTTTCTTGCAATGTCAAAAAAGACCCAAGGAGGAAACGGGGCAGCGCAGTAGTTTTTTTAGACTTCCTTTTACATTCCCTGAAAATTTATGAAATCGGATTTTATGATATTCTAATGTACCACTTCAAAGATACTTGAGAAAAAAAATATATGTTTGTAATGCATGTGCAAAACGTATAAAAAGTTTGAAATAACCCACGTGGCTCGTGCTAGCTTTACGTTAAGAAGGCCTAGGCCTTTAACTCTTCTATATAATACTCCCTCCGTTCCTTAATATAAGCCATATAGTTTTTAGCATCAATATTAACGCACGGCTTGAGAAAGGATGTGAGACCGAGAAAAAAAAAACCAAGCCATCTTTTCTCTCCCAATCAGATTGCTTCCTAAATCTAAGGGGTTGGTTGGGGCATGTGCTATGTACGGTGGGAAGGTTTCCAAACTAATCGGCGTGGGAGCTAATACGTACCTATATTTTGGAATTTTCTTTAAAAACCTATATAGCTTATATTAAGGAACGGAGGGAGTACAAATTTAACATGTCTCGTGCTACCTTTACGTTGTTAAGAAAACAATGAAATCCGACCAGTATCGTCACTTTTTGTTCGTCGCAAAGAAGGCCTGAATAACCCATGGGGCCTAACTCAGACAGGTACACCGTTGCTCTGACGACATAAGGTCACATCTCTTGGCAAAAGCCTAGCCTAAAGCATGGACGGATAGATGACTAGTTCACCAATGACCAATGGCGCCGTGCGCCGTGACGCTACTCGGCACCTAATTGATCTCACACTCGGATAGGACATGCGCTTTTAGCTCGGTAACGACAGGTTGAGTGATGCTTACTGCTACTACTCGTATTCAGGATTAGCACAACAGTCGAGCTGATGCTGCTTCGTCTGGTCATGTTTCACTCACTGGTTATCTCACCGGCGCGCCGCTCGCGAATGGTGCCTGCCGCTGGCAGTAGGCCGCCGTAGAGGTGGTGTTTCTGGTAATGCCGTAGTACGAGTGTACGACTAGCAGCAGCAGTGGGACACGGACAGCACGCAGCCCAACAGGAGCGTCTGGTTTACGACGTTGAACCCGCACCCGTGTCATCCACATCCACTTGCTTGATCCGTTGCATCCATCACTCAGTTTCTTGTTCCACCGTAGTCCGTAGCTAATGTTCTAGTGCACTATATATGCGGTTAGTGTTATAACGGCTGGTTGACAGAGGACAGAAACGAGAAATGGCGATGTTGATTAATATCGAACCACCTTAAGGCAAGGGCCGCTTGTTATGCACCACATTCGCTACAAAACTTTTTGAACCCACAAGGAATACTTGCAATCCCATATATACTCCCACGTACCCAAATGCAACCGTGTTTTGAATTTTGATGGAGGTCTTTCGTTTTCCGGCAGTGCTTTTCTATTTCTTACGTCTGGAAGAGGTAGCTTTCCCTTCGTGTGGGTGGTGATTTTCTTGTTTCCGCCTTTTAAGAATATCACCCAAATACAAGATCTATTTCACGTTTGATAGCGCTACAGACAAATGTTTCAATATCCATTTTTCGTCTTCTCCAACAACGAGACCCAAAAGAGAACAATTTCTACAAATGAATTTTTAGGAGAGAGGATACTCAGATTTATGTTATACCTCTCCTGACACCCAAAATAGGTCTGCTGTGGGAGACAGTCTAATTCATCAAAGTCAGCAGCAGCTCTCCGTTTTGTCAAGACCGATGGCGACCCTTCACGGAGTCACGGGCAAAGTTAGAAGCGCCCGCACGGTTTTACGGCAAGTCGATAGACTTAGCACACCTAACTCGGCCTGCTCCGAAAACTTGCACTACAAATCAAGCCCTTGCTACACGCTCGACTCTCGAATAATGGAAATCTTCACGTACGGCCGGCGCTGTCCAAGATAGAAAGCCGCAACCGACTGGCTGAAGCAACAGCAAGGAGGACCGTTCCGTTCCGGCCATGCAGCACGCCAAAAAAAAAGGTCTCGGGTACCATCGCTGCTCGACGCTGACGGGAGCATCTTCCAGCCTTGCCACCGGCCGGCTGCTCTTCCGTGCAGCATCATTTTCTGTTTTTTTTTTCCAGAGGAGAGGAGAAAACGGAGAGATAAAGAGGAAACGTTTCACATTTTTTGGAGGGCGCCCTCCCTCGCTCGAGAGATAGAAAGCAAGCTCTCTGTTTCCGTGACTGGATTTCCAGATGTGGAGATGGACGGTTGCTGAAATTATTCGGTTGGTGCCATGTGCTCCCGGGTACGGCATGTCTATGTGTGTGCCAAAATGACAAGCCTGCATGAGCTTAATTAGGTGAGCTTGCGCTTTCGGCAGTGCTGCAAGGTAGAGGAGTGAGCCTTATTAGGGGATGATGATGCAGGGGGAGGGGGGGTACGTACGGGTGCATGCGCCCCTATCACCAAATTCTTGTTACAGGGAGGGTACCCCTGTGCAACGACGCGTCCGGACCACCTGATCCATGGGTCCAGTCCAGCCCTCATTTCTGTTCTGCCCTTCCCTTTTGGACCACAGGCTGCATGCATCCGAGGCTAACGACCTGAACGCCCCTCCTGTGACCCTGGACCCGCATGACCAAAATTCTGCTCAGTGGGCCCGCAAAAAGGGGATTACGGAAAAGACCGGTATGTATTTTTTTTAGTGGAGACCCGATGTGTATTTGTATAGACCGTCTCCGACAGCACACGATACCCATTTAGTAGTATAGATCATCTACAATAAAAGGGTCACGCAACCTAATCTCGCCTTCTCCAACAGATCTTGACCCAAATCCACGTCCATCCCTCATCCATCGCCGCGCCCCTCCCTTCTCACCGTAGCGAGCCTGACGCCCCTCCCTCCACACTCTCTCCCTCCCTCGTAGGGAGCCCAGCGCCCCTCCCTTGTCTTCGGCGGGTGGTGGGCCCGGCACGCGCGGCTTCCTCCCTCCCTCGTCGCGAGCACGGTGCCCCCAGCCCGGCGCCCCTCCCTCCCTCGCCGCGTGGTGCGCGGCCCCAAGAGCGCGGCGAGCAGCGCGGCCCGCACTGGCAAACCCTCTTTCTCCTCCGACGGCTCCACGGCGGATCTAGGCCGCGCCTCTCCTCCGACCACGACACGACAACCCCTCCCTCTCCTCCGAGCATGGCGTCCGAGGGGCGGCGGCTTCGCATGGATCCTCGGCAGCGGATCTGGTCCAGGAGCGTGGCGTGGAGACGGGCCTCCTCCCCCAGCCAGATCCGGTGGCGGCGTGGCGCGGCCCCTTCACCCTCCACCTCCTTCCTCCCTCTCTCTCTCTACTCTCGACCTCCTCTCTCTTTGCCTCTCTCTCTCTCTCTCTCTCTCTCTCTCTCCACGCGGCGGCACCTCCGTCTACAGTGTTTTGCGTCGTCGAGAGAGACGACGCGTTTTTGCCTTCCGATTCGCCTGCGAGGCAAAATGACTACCTTGTTTGCGTCCTCCGTTGAGCGTGATTTTGGGACGTAAAACACTATTCATGATGAATTTTGCGTTTGCGTCGCTGTTTGCCTACCTAGTCTTACTACTGGTCTCTCGTTAGATATAAAGTGTACTCGTGAATTCTTGTATTTGATCTCTTCTTAACATTATAATAAGTATGATGGTTACTGTATCAAAGACCGCGGCTCTCAGCAAAAAAGAAAAACGGGAATCCTAATCCTTATTATGGAGAAAATGAACGTAACGTGCTACTTAAATTTTAATAAAATCCCAGTAGGGGCGACGCCTCCCGTTACACTCAAAAAAAATTTAGGAGATGCGTAGATATTGTTTGTGTGGGAACAATATAAACTTTCAAATACCTCACAAACTTTAATATTTAATTACCTTTTTTTTTCTCTTGATCATCATCTAAAAAAAAAGGTTCAGTTGTGATAAGATACTCGTCACGAATGTGTCATTGACACGTTGAGCTTTCTCTGAAGCAAATTGACCATACCAGTCTTAGTGCTTTTTGTACAGAATAACCGCCGACGTCAAAGAAGAGCACATCAATGCTTTTCTCTTCTAGGGACACACTACTGGTGGGTAGTGTGGACTTAGGACTTGCTTGACAAACCACGGGTCATGGCAAATTGGCAAGTGCGTGGATGAGAAACACGGGGTACGGTCGTCACTAACTTTCAAGATAAGGATGGAACTAGAGCTGCTAAACAAGAGACCGATTGAGCAATATAGAAGGTACACACTCATGCTTGTGTTTCTACAATAATCTAGGACTCCCATGGAGCATATTCCTATCTCATCTAATGATAATTTCTGTCCAACGTTTCTATTTGTTTTCCTTCTTATTAAATTGCATAATCTCAATATAACACATTCCTTTTGTTCTATAATGTAGTATATACTCACAAGATATTTTGAGACGGATCAAGACAAAAATTATAAAAGATGCATATAACCTCACCTCATTTTCTAATCAGTTTAATTTCCACTTGTATAGATGTTGCCATCCTCTTGAATGCGTGAGTAAAGGAGATTGTTTGATAAATGGTAAGTACAGTATTGATTTGTCCTTCTATATCCCCCTACACCCCTAAAAAAAGTCCATTCTATTTGGGTACAACTTTTGAATGTCTATAAACTATATTGCAGGTTGGTGGACGGTCGCGAAGCAGTTGTTGATTTGTAAATAATTGCCTACCCTTTATTCGCTAACAATTGAGTCAATTAATTGTCTGAACATATATAGAGTCAAAATGTCTCAAATAGGCATAACTTTTCCATGACAAAATCAAATTAATTAGATAATATGTTGAAAAATAAAATGTTCGTCACCACTCACCACAACAACGATGGAGTTAAATTGAGTAGGTTGCAGGGAAGTGTATTTACAGCGAACAAACATCCACGTATCAGACAAAGTATGTTCTATGCTCGATGTGAAACAAATTAAGTCTTTGATGTGCCATGTGTCTAGTCGAATTTCTTGTGTGATCGATTGTCAGAACCATAGCGTAAACGTTTAGCATCTTATATTTGCCTCCATCTAACCAACTATTAACCAATACACACTTCACAGTGGTTAACTGGTTATGCCTTTCATTGTCTTACAGTTACAGACACACTTGAGCTAAGATAGCGTTTGGTTCAAGATATGTAACGTTAATGCATTGCGAAGAGATAAGAGGTAAGAAATGTGTTTATTGTTTCGAGTCTGGCTATATTCTGTTACATTGTAGTTAGATGTCAGGCTATTCAAATCTGATCCCACCTCTCTCCGACTGTAATTGCATCCCTTTCCTCAACTCATATCTCCAGGTTCGAAGCCACAAGCAATGGCAAGGTTTTTCAGCGGCCATGGACTTAGAAATCCACGACTTTAGCGAGTAGGAGTTCGATTCAAGAAGTGGAGGCCGATTTCAAGAATCTAATTTGGCATTGATTTGAGATGTCTCTACCCTTTTACTAGAGCTTCGAGGTACAACAATGGTGAAGCGGGGCAATAAGATTATATCCTCTGGACCTAAGGAAAATCAAGATATGACCATCATTAAGTGTTTGCCAATATTGATTTGCCGTGCCAAAGATCTGTAAAGAGTTGCCTATAATTTCTTTGCTTATCATGGATACTAGTAGTAGTTACCAACATTTCAATGGATCCACTCGGTTACTTGGGCAATCCACCAACATAATTTTGCCATGACCAAATCTGTTTAGATAGACAATTTAGAGAACAAAGTGCCCACTACAATAGTGACCCTATATAACTGAACATGTGACTATACGAACCAAGCATCAATATATCTGACGAAACCTGTGTTCTCTAATGTTAGATACTCCCTCTGTCCCTTATTGTTTGTCGTTTCCAGTTTTCGTGCCACAAGTTTGACTCGATTTATAGAAAATACGTGCAATATTTGTATCTCCAAATAAATTTATTAAAAAACTAGATTCAAATATCTTTCCAATGATACTAATTATGTACTATAAATATTAATATTTTTTAATATATATTTAATCAAAGTTGTTTCTTGGGAAGCGCAAACGACACATAAAAAGGGACGGAGGGAGTATAAAACAAGGCATTGATGTGCATGTAAACATAGGCCTTGTTTAGTTGGCAATTTTTTGGGGAAATGGTACCGTAGCACTTTCGTTGTTATTTGGTAATTAGTGTCCAATCATAGTTTAATTAGGCTTAAAAGATTTGTCTCGTAAATTTCGTCTAAACTGTGTAATTAGTTTTATTTTTTATTTATATTTAATGCTTTGTGCATATGTCAAAAATTCGATGTGACGGAGAATCTTGAAAAATTTTGCAAAATTTTGGGAATAGACTCGAGGCCAAACCAAAAATCTACGAACAATAACCTGCCGCGTCATTGTGCTGAGGCCACTCGTTTTTCCCTTATTACTATACTTTGGGAAGGAAGGTTGTGGAGCGTCAAACAGTGAGGAAACTTCCCACGGGGTACTGTCTCTCGTCCTCAGTTTGTGTCGTAAAATCCGTCCTCCCTAGTCCCACGGCATGTGATCGTATCTTTATCTGCGGGCATTTAAATGGATAAGAATCCATCCTCGACGGGTATAGCGAGTACGGGAACGTTCTCTGTTTACCCATCCCCGTTACCCGTTAGAGAACCCCGATTATTTGAGCTGTCATGCGAGTATTAGGCAAAAAAAAAAGCTCAACATAGGTATTTTGGTCCAAATCTGAACAATCATATATATAGTTTGTGTGTTCTAGGAACTCTAGTTTAATTTTTCCTCACCATCTCCGTCAGCAGCACAAGCACGCCTGCCTCACGAGCGCTCGTGTCTTTCGCTTCCTCAGTTCGGTCTCTCTGCCATCTTTGCTCATCCTCCTCGCAACCTCGCTCCTTTTCCTCGGCATCTCTATGACTCCGACACTTATACCCGGGTGAAGAAGAAACGTCTCCGATTGTAAAGCTACGATCACAAGTGTCCTTGTTTATTGGGTATGCAGTACCCGTCGGGTATCTATTACCCGACCGATGCCCGACGGGTACAAAGATGAATAAAAATCCATACCCAAGACAATTAACGGAGACGGAAACGGAATGAATTCGGGAAGAGAATGCTCAGACGATATGCGACCGGTACATCCCGTTGCCACCCTTAGTCACAGACGAGCGAGATCCCCACAGACAAGTTGAGGAAACAGGAATTGACAGAAGGAGCAGGCAGGGCCGTCCGCCCCGTGCTCCTGCCCGCCTCTCCACGTGTAACCGACCTCCCCCGGCGTTTCCGACGTCACCGCACCTCCGGACCTCCCTCCCCGCACCTTAACCCTCGCCCCTCGCCCCCGCACCCGCCCCCGCCCCCGCACCCACCCGGTCGTCATCATCAGCCCCTCACCTCACTCACTCCCCTCTAGCCTAGGCTCTAGTACATCACTCACCGCCCGCCCGCCAAGCGCGAAGCCGTCACTCTGCTGACCGCTTCACAGAAGAGCAGAGCACGCCACCGAGCCACACCCTCTCACAGACCCATGGCCATGGGCGGCGCGTCGTTCCCCTTCCAGTGGCCGGAGGAGCCCGCGGATGCTGGGCTCGACGACGTCACCTTGCCTCCGCTGCCCACCGCGGTGCCCGACGCCGCCGGGGTTGCTGCTGCGTACTACGCGGACATGCACGCGATGCAGCACATGGAGGCGCTGCCCGACTTCGCGGCGGCGCTGGCGGCGATGCGGCGGGAGGAGGAGGAGGCCGCGGGCATCCGCCTGGTGCACCTCCTCATGAGCTGCGCCGGCGCCGTGGAGGCGGGCGACCACGCGGGCGCGTCGGCGCACCTGGCCGACGCGCACGCCGCGCTCGCCGCCGTGTCGCCCACCTCCGGCATCGGCCGCGTCGCCGTCCACTTCACCGCCGCGCTGTCCCGCCGGCTGCTCCCTCCTCACACGAATTCGCCTCCGCCCGCCGCCGAAGTCGCCGACGGAGCCTTCCTCTACCACCGCTTCTACGAGGCGGGGCCGTACCTCAAGTTCGCGCACTTCACGGCCAACCAGGCCATCCTGGAGGCCGTCCAGGGCTGCAGGCACGTCCACATCATCGACTTCAGCCTCATGCAGGGCCTCCAGTGGCCCGCGCTGATCCAGGCCCTGGCGCTCCGCCCCGGCGGGCCGCCGTCGCTCCGCCTCACCGGCATTGGCCCGCCCTCCCCTCCCGGCCGCGACGACCTCCGCGACGTCGGGGTCCGCCTCGCCGACCTCGCGCGCTCCGTGCGCGTCCACTTCTCCTTCCGCGGCGTCGCCGCCAACCGCCTCGACGAGGTGCGCCCCTGGATGCTGCAGGTGTCGCAGGGCGAGGCCGTCGCCGTCAACTCCGTGCTCCAGCTCCACCGCCTCCTCGCCGACGACCCTTCGTCCGACGACGCGCGGCCGCGGGCGCGGGCGCCCATCGACGCCGTCCTCGACTGCGTCGCCTCCGTGCGGCCCAGGGTGTTCACGGTCGTGGAGCAGGAGGCCGACCACAACAAGCCGGGGTTCCTGGACCGGTTCACGGAGGCGCTCTTCTACTACTCGGCGGTGTTCGACTCCCTGGACGCCGCCAGCGGCGGCGCGGGCGACGCGGCGGCGGAGGCGTACCTGGAGCGCGAGATCTGCGACATCGTGTGCGGCGAGGGCGCGGACCGCAGGGAACGGCACGAGCCGCTGCGGCGGTGGCGGGACAGGCTGGGGGGCCCCCGCGCGGGGGCGGGGCTGGCCGCCGTGCCGCTGGGGGCCAACGCGCTGCGGCAGGCGAGGATGCTGGTGGGGCTCTTCTCCGGGGAAGGACACTGCGTGGAGGAGGCCGAGGGGTGCCTGACACTGGGCTGGCACGGGCGGCCGCTCTTCTCGGCGTCCGCGTGGCGCGCGGCGGAAGAGAACAATCAGAGTGACAGCTGCAACGCGGACGGCAGCAGGAGCAGGAGCAGCGGCAGCGCCAGTGAGGAG
The DNA here is from genome assembly GCF_019320115.1 of Miscanthus floridulus. Taxonomy (NCBI): domain Eukaryota; kingdom Viridiplantae; phylum Streptophyta; class Magnoliopsida; order Poales; family Poaceae; genus Miscanthus; species Miscanthus floridulus. The sequence goes on along the minus strand of NC_089584.1, from coordinate 89,842,118 downwards.
AGCAATATCAGCTGCAGCAGCTAGGGCATGGGTATCCCAATCGTAGTTACTGTAAATTCGGTCAGGGTAGCGGGGTTGGTTACTGTAGAATCTCGGTGCGCGCGGTCCAAATGCTTCGATTGAGAGCGTGGCATCCTGCCATGGCATCGGTCGTAAATGGCAGGCTGAAATGACATGAAATTCTGTTAGGCATGTCGTCATAGTTGAATAAACGGCACCCTGGAAAACGCCATTGCAATCGTGGAAGCTCTAGAAACACTTGTTCCCTCGCGCGCTCCCCTGGATTTGTTCTAGAGAAACTAGTAGCTTTAGGCCGTGACTGGATGCTCGTCAGCATCCTCGCCCCATTCCTCCTGCGTCTGCGTGGCCTGTTGAAGTGTTGAGACATCGAACATAAGAAGACGCCGTGGCATTTCTGAGCTCGTGACAACGGTACCAAGCAATACGTGAACCCCATCGAGTATATGTTTCATCATCACCACTGTTAAGAATGAGAAAAATATACCGTTTTTTTAAAATCAACAAGACAACAGCCATACCAATTTCATGATGTGCCATGCGGTTCCATGCCAGGGATTCTACGATACAAACCAGCGCTCTATTCGTTTGGATTGGTTTGACTTATAAACCATGACTGAAAAGTACTGTTAGCTGATTTGGTGTGAGAGAAAAATATTATTCGTTGGCTGATAAGTCATGACTTGGCTTATCAGCCAGATACGAGCAAGCGAACAGGCTGCAGATCAGAACTAGCGCTTGCATTTCCATGAAAAGAATTGGTTTTTCATTTCAAACCGCTAGGCACTGTGATGTACTACACTGTCCCTGGCGAATCACTGTTGTCGATTTTCTGCCCTACTCTGTCTGTTGACACTTGGATTTGCACCGATCATGCTTGCGCTACACGCCAGATCGGTCGTCGCGCGCGGACGACCGTTGCTCTGTTGCCACACAGTAAACAACACGGGCCAGCCGGTTTCTCAACGCGAGGCACCTGCAGTGCAGTGCCTCCGCAAAAGCTCCCGGATGTACAGAAGCGGTTGTAGCTTTGCAGGCGCAAGCGATTATATGCCTTTAAATTATTATTATTAATAATACAGTAAGTGCTTGCTACAGTAGGATAGCGGAGGAGGAGACTGTAGCAGACGTGGTGGCGCTGCGCACCCGCGGCACACACGCGCACGGCATCTCTCGGGCAGGGCTCGGCGGTCACAGATTCTTCTAGGTGCGGCTGCACGTCAGGCGCGTCCCCGACAAGTGCAAGTGTGCATGACTGCAAGTGCAAACCAAACCCCCTCTTGCAACTTTGCAAGCCGTGCCCTGCCGAGTGTGTGCGCAGGCAAGATCAGACCATCAGTATCTGAAACACGCCGTACGACTAGTTGATGCTCACATGTGTCTCTCTCATTCGTGGTACCGGCCGCCCGGCCGGCCTCAAGTCCCGAACCATATAGAAAAACAGCAAACTACTGTTAATGGGGAGAGATTTGAGATAATTGGGATGCTCGCTCGATGGCCAGGCCATGTTCGCTTGTAATCCGTACTTTTCAGCTTGTTTTTTCTATTGAAAAAACATTTTTCTCTCACAACAAATCAGTCGAAAGAGTATTTTGGTTTGTTTTTTCAGCGAAGCGAACGGGCCTCAGTCAGTCGCGATCGCAACCACACAGTACACAGACACAGAGCAGAGGATCACACGCACACGCAACGCATGTTGCCGTGGTAGCTAACCTAGTACACGTACGTATCCCGTAGCTCTACTAGACGTACTACGCAGCGAATTAATAAAGCGGCACCGGCTGAAAGAAAGCTTCGCTACCGAGGCATGAGCAGGTGGTAGCAGGGGCCGGACCACCGCCGCCTTCACGTGCCGGTCGACCCGATGCGCGCTCCCCTACTCACTCCCCGGCGCATGGCAGACGGACGGGACGGGTAGCTTGGGTGGGGGCTGGCCGTCACGCAACTGGCGAGGCAGGGCCTCCCTGCGCTCTGAATCGAGCGGCGTGGACCACGGCACGTTCAGCGCGTACAGCCTTCCGACTCCATACTGTGTGTGTGTCCGTGTGTCGGGTGGTGCGGCCTGCGTCCGTCTGCCCCGGTCCCGGCTGGCCGGCTGTTAACCCAGCGGCGGTGAGGGTGTCAATCGAATCGATGTTTCCAAAAAAAATAATAAAACCGATCTATGCATGCCTGGTTATTAGAGTTATTTGTTATATTATATATATAGCATGGTATAATGTTTCATACTGAACTGGCCTATTAGCTCAGCTGGTTAGAGCGTCGTGCTAATAACGCGAAGGTCGCAGGTTCGAGACCTGCATGGGCCACTTTTCTTTTTTTTTTTCTCTCTTTTGGTCCATTTCTTTTTTGCTTGCTATATTACACTCTTACTCAAGTTGAAAACGGACCCTCAAGTTCAAAACGGACGGGAAAAATCCTGTTCTGGCCCGTTCCGTTTTCTATTTTGTTCCGCCTGTTTCCGAATTTGTGGGATCCATTCAGAAACGAGAGAGGATTTTTCCATCCGTTTCCGCGGAATCCCGTTTTTATCTGGAATTGACCCGTATTTAGTCCGTTTTTCATCCCGTTTTCTATCCATGTGAGATATGCCTAGAAATTGATATGTTCATAAACCTACTAATCACCAATTATACATGTTAACGTGTTAACACATGGCATGCTAGTGAATATTGGACCGATAACTTCGTATGTGTATATTGTTTTATGACTTTGTACATGGAGAATATTTGATCATGTTATTCTAACTTAATTTTCTGGCTCTCCATCCGTATCTCTGTATTTCTGTATATCTCCATCTGTTTTTAATTTTGTTTTCTTCTCGATTCCGGCCCATTTCCGCTAAAAAATATAGAAATGAAAACGGAAGAAGCGTTTTTTCGCCCATTTCAGTCCGTTTTTATCCCTAACTCTTACCCCCTAGCTAGCTGGAGCTTTGTCTTTGACTTGTGCAGCGGCGTGCAGCGCAGACAGGAGTGGCTTACCACCACTAACCATATTGTTCTAACCTCGCACGTCTCTCGCTCGTGGTGAATTGGTGATCCATGCATGCCCTCCCGGCCTCGTGGTTAAATTTCTTCATTGTGTGCTAGGGTATAATGTTGCAAAAATAGATCTCGATCGATGTAGGATGGTCGAGCGAGAAAGAGAGAGCTATAGAGCCATGACGGTATCTGCTGTAAGTTGACGGCAGCGCTACACCGGAGGACGTCCGCGCTGGTGTACGCGGCCCTGGAGTCGCGCTGCTCCTAATCAACGGCATGCTCGCCTACGCCATCGCTGTCGCACGGGAGCCATCACGACATGGTGACGCAGGAGACGAGACGGGACGTAGCAGGTGCATCGAATTGGAGCTATGTCCGGACGCAGGCCTGAGGCCGGATGTCTAAGCCCTATCCTTAACGTTTGCGTGTTTTGCTATATTACACTTTTTTTTGTTCGACCTGCAATGTATGGCCTCTTTTTTTATATATAGGCTCTTTTTCTGGTCGACCAGCATGTCCTATTTGTTTACTTTATTTTTTTTCTATGCACCCTCTTCTTTTTCCACCATCGTGTTTTTTATTTTTTATTCCGTGTTTTTTAATGTTTCCATCTCGGTCGACGAGTCCATTTTTTACTTTATTTTTTTCTATACACCTTTTTTGTCCACTGTCGTGTTTTTTTATTGCGTGTTTTTTTTAATGTTTCCATCTCGGTCGATGAGCCCAGTTGTGGCATCTGTTCAAAATAGAACTCGACGTTTGGGTTTAGTAGATTTTTCTGCTAATCTAACTTACAAAGTAACTGTACAGTCCTTTTCTTTAGAGAGAAAGCTGTACAGTCTTTTTTTTTCCCATCACCGTGTTTTTCTGAATGTTTTTTCATCTCAATCGATAAGCCAAGTCGCGGCACCCCATGGAATGTTGTACACTCTTTTTTATCCATCATCGTGATTTCCTGAATGTTTTTTTCATCTTAATCGATAAGCAAGTCGCGGCACCCTTTGAAAGAAGATCAGTATCTATTGTTGAGACTCAAAAAGCTTTTGGATTTTTTTTTTCGTTAACCAAATCTATCCGGCTATCCCCTTTTTGCACCAAGCTTTGATTTCCGATGTCTGACAATTCAGTTGGCCTGTACAATTGCCACCAAGCTTGGAATTTGGGAATCAAAGATTTTTTTTCCTCCACTTTTATGTGTTTTCTGTAAAACCGAACTCTTTTTTGTGAGATTTCTGCAGTTTAAACACAACGCTGCTCTACTCTCCCTCACTTGAAAAGTGCGTCCACTCTATCACGGGCCTAGGACTCTGAGGCTCTTAGGGCACTCACAATATAGAAATTATGATAGTAGATATTAATTATACTGTCACGTAGGCAATTTGCTGATGTGACAAGTGATTTAATGAGGAGAGAGAAAAAATTTAAGAAACCAAGTCTAAGCCCTTGTTTAGTTCGCGAAAAGTTTTCCCAAAAAGTGTTACAGTACCTATCACATCGAATCTTGCGATACGTGCATGGAGCATTAATTGTAGATGAAAAAAAACTAATTGCACAGTTTGGTTGGAAATTGCGAGACAAACGTTTTGAGCCTAATTAGTCCATGATTGAACACTAATTGCCAAATAAAAACGAAAGTGCTACAGTAGCCAAATTTCTAACTTTTCGCGAACTAAACAAGGGCTAACTACGAAACTGGGTCTTCACAGTTATCCATGGACAAGAAACTACTCGTAACCCATTAAGAGAGTAAATATAGTTTTTTATCACTACTTATGTTCCGTAATATAGAAAATCTTGTATTGGGAATGATAGTTTCTTGGTACAATTTCCTATACCATAGAAACTGCTAATAGTTTCACGCATTGGGAGTGCACTTATTGAGATGAAAGTTTGACAAATTGAACAAGGCAGTATGATACTCCCTACTTTTTAATTGTAAGTTGTTTTAGTTTTAAGTCAAACTTATTTAATTTTAATCAAGCTCATAGAAAACATGGTAGCATCTACACTATCAAATAAATATGCTATTAAAATATATTTCATGGTGTCTTTAATTCATCTTCTTTGGTATTGTAGTTGTTTGTGCATTTTTTTATAAACTTTTACCATAAATATAGTGTCAAAATATATTTTATAGTGTGTCTAATGAATCTTGCCTGATGTTGTAGATATTGTGCAAATTTTTTTCTATAATTTTGACCAAAGTTAGATAAGTTTGACTGAGAATAAAACTAAACAGTTTATAATTTGAAATGGATAGAGTACGTACTTTATATTGGCTATTAGGATACAAGAGTGACTTTACTAAATATGAATCTAGAAAAACGTTGGGCTCGAGTCCTAACTCTGTTCAGCAACATTTTTTTCACAGCACAGACTTAAGGGCATGAATCCAGAATGCGACCATTTGCCTTCTGTAGAAGGGATGTAGAACATCTGCTGACTGCGCCGGCAAACACTATGTTAATGAGTCGTGGATTGGAGATTCCTGGTAGCAACGCAGGCACAGGCACAATTCGGCGATTCCATCTGAACTTGGGACACTGTTCCAGGCCTGGTTCGCCTCAGATTCACCGTGGCAGATGAGTGGCCACTACCAAGTACATGGTCCAGCTTTCAGCTAGGACCATACGATGCCGTCTCATCATTAAGTAAAAGGAGAATGCAGACTCTAATGGCCCCGGTCATTATAAGTTCCCGAGATTCTGCAGGTGCTAAAAATTTGTCTTCTGAAGTACACATTTTTCAACATTCTTTACTGTATGGCGGAACTTAAAAATGTAAAGAAATTTAAACATCACCCACTACACAATCATAATACTATAGTACACAAATAACTCTGATTTCCCCCAAGATTAAACAAATAACACCCATGGAGATTTTCTTAACTCCATTGTATGACAGCAAAGAATGCTGAAAAGTGAGTACCAAACTTGGAAATATCCAAATATTAGCAACTTGGGATCTGATAACAAATTTGAATTTCTGAGATGATAGCTTACTTTGATGGAGTAACCTTGGAGAATGGAAGAACGCTGCATGTGAAGTACACAGGACTAATTGTAGCCTTATCACCATCCTATTTTATTTGGAGTTGTTCTGGGCACTGAGCAGTTTGCAGACTGGAAGAACCCCAACTGCAATACATTGCAGAAGTATGAATAAGGAAAATTCTTAGTATTTTGCTTGCACGAAGTAAACTAAAGAGATCTAATAAAACAACAAATCAGTAGTACTAATCATTAAGGATTGAAACATGATTCTAAAGTAATCATACATGACTGAACATGCAGAAAATCAGATAAAACAGAGCTTCCGTGAGTACTATTGTGTACATACACGATTAGGAAAAAAAAAACTAACTGATCTGATGGTTTCTTACTGTTTATACCAGAATTTAGAAAAAGGATTGCATGAACTCGAAAACTCTCAAAATCATGTCATCAAGGAATCGATTGCATAAATGTCGGTATCAGCTGATTCGAATGCAGCACTGGAATCGGCTCTCTTCAGATAGCGTCAGCAGATAACTATAATAGCTACAATCGGTGCCAGGAAAAACATGTTGGACTCTACAAAAAGAAAAAGATTAGGATCCAAGTTATCCTAAATTAAGAATATTTTCTCTAAGGTAAAACATTATAATGAGTCGTGCTTAAGTAGGATTCATACGTATGTTCCGGGTATAAATATTGGACCCCGACTATTGTAAAGGACACACAATCAATTAAATACAAGTTACTTACTTTTTCGGCTCCAGCCATCCCTAGAAGTGGAGTAGGAGTAGATCTTGGCGAGTTCTTCAGCAATCAGGGCTGCATCGGTCCGGCCGACCTCCGGCTTGTCTGTAAGTACCGTCATGGCTTATACTTCTGTTCGTACGGCTGCATCAATCCGGTCGACCTCCACTGCGACTCTGGTATAAGCTAGTTATCGATTCTTGTCTAGTTCAAGTACGGCTGCATCGATCCGGTCGACCTCCACTGCTTGAACTAGATTAAGGTCAAGTTATCGGCTCTATCTAAGGGTGACGTCATTCGAGTAGATTCATTAAGTTACCGACCTTGCTGATGTTTTCATTGTTATTAGTTTACAGTAACATCAATGCGCCCAGTCGAGATCGAATTAGATCGGCCTCATATCCTATAGATCTGTCGTTAGTTTCGTTACAACATGATGTTATCTACCTTGAACGACGGTTTATGCTTCATCGGCTGTTTTTACTTCGATCTTGATTGTGCATAGTATGCGGTTGAGGCATGAATAATCTTGAAGAGGTTTGCTGGCTACTTGAATCTGGTTTATAGTTCACCATTATGGCTGTAACGATCCGGTCGATCCCCATTGATGGCATTGTATATTGGAGAATGCTAGTTAGTAGATCTGTTCCTGGTTAGGCATGATCTTAGCTGTTTACTATGCTTCCATCAGCTAAATAGCCGATCGCTTGTGCGTTAACGCCTACAGTGTGCGTCCATGATTCTGTTAAGCGTGAATAGATCTGTGTGCTTTGAGGGCTTGATTCGTCGTCTTTTTCACGGCTGCATCGATCCGGTCGAACCTCACTGTTAGGGATAGCGGGTTGAGTATATGGTGTCCACAGGTTTGTTCGTGTGAAATAGTCGATTGTTCGCACGCTGTAGTTCTTTTCACCTGAATCGGCTATTTTAGTCGATTCATCCGAGCCTTCACGTATAACATGTCTCTCGAAAAGCCTGTCGAAGTACGGATGTGTTTGCGGATTCTTCGGTTTTAGTTTGTTAATATCATCATAGCTGTCATCGATCCGGTCGAACCTCACTGTTGGTGGTAAAAGATTAGATTCAGAGCGTTTGTAGATCCGTTCGTATCAGATAGTCGATTCATTCATATGCTATATCTTTTCCTGATTAGATTCATCGGCTTAATGGTTTACACTAGCAATATCTGTCTAGTTGATGATCCTATTTACATATACGTGTACTGTATCTGTCAATATAAAATTAATCGCTACCCATAAGTTTTACAGTCCGTAATAGCCGATTTCTGTGCGGATCGGCTATTCAGTCGCTCTTACCGTATGACTGCTCCTGAAGCGGCACACTTGAAACTGTCTGGACACAGACCGACACGTTCTACCTTAAATTACTGATAAATTTTCTCTCCTTATCAATTGCAGAGTCAAATTGACTGGCATGTCTCGGGAGGAGTACGCAGGATCAATCATCCCTGCGTTGAAGCCAGGCGGATCTCTAGCTCCATCGAGCAGATCCTTCCAGCTTTGCTCGTGTGCCCGGCACAAGACGAATTTTCGTGCCGACACTTACCTAATAACTTAACAACCGGTAAGTTCTAATCACATATGCAAATGTTGAATCAAGTAAATGTTAGGCGTGTTCTGTTCTTACACTATAATTAGGTATACAAACCTTAGTTGTTTCAAACAGTTTCCTTTAGTTCTTGTCACAGCTTCGGTTATGTTCATGAACATTATCCAGGGAATGTAGTAACTCCAGCTGATTCGAGTCATGTCCCTCTGGAATTTAAAATTCTTATATAGTTGCCAGCGGCACAATTCAGTAACTCCAGCTGCTTACTTGGGACTGGTTTGCCTAGGAATCTGGGATCCGTCATGGTCGGTAAGCAGCCACATAAGAGTACACGGCCTGCGACAGCCAGGATTATAAGATACCATTTGCAATCTAAAAGAAGAATATGTATACATAACGTGAGGCAAATGCTAAAGTTGTCTTCTGTCGTGTGCATAGGTTTGGATATTCCTGAGTTTCTCAGAATATGAAATAGAGCTTATAAATCTCTGCGGATGTTGTTTCTTCAACATGCATGTTTAGTTGAGTCCAAATTCTTTTTAGAGTAAATTCCACGTACCTCCAAATATTTTGGGCTAACAGTGATAAACCTACCATACTTTGTGCCCTTTTCACAAACCTGATACTATTTTGGATTGTCTTCTCACAAAACAACTTTGTGACCATTTCTCTTTCATGAATAATCAGGCCCACATGTCAGTGGCACTTCGACGCGTGGGCCTAGCTGGTCATGAACACGTCACTGCCCTAGTGGCCTAGTGCCATTAAAAAAAGAATAATCATAAAGCTGTTGTTTTGTGAAATGGGCACAAAGTATTTGTTTGTCACTGTTAGCTCAAAATAAATATTGGTAGGTTTGTGAAATTTACTGTTCTTTTTTACTTTCATCACAAATTATTAAACCTTAGAGATGTTTGCCAGAAAGATGTGAGGTTCATTAACCCATACCTCTTGATTAGCTCTGCCTTTAATCTCAGCTTTCGCCCTCCTGAAAGCTTAAGTACCGTTTCCAGCAATATGAAAAATGAATCCAATATCCAAAATGGAAGCTCACACTTCATAAGCGACATAAAAAATTTGGAGATTGATGAAATACGTGCAAATATCTTACCTCAATGTGCAGCTTGGTAAATGGAAGAATGCCAACTCTGGAAGTTCAAAATACAGGAGTGCTGGTTGTAGCTCTGCCTCTAATTTCAGCAGTCATTTATTTGGATTTGTAAGCTTGGATAATGGAAGAATGTGAACTGCTTGAAGCCTTGAACAGTGCCATTGTTGAAAATGCAAATGATAATTTATTTGGAGCAACTGAAATGAACAGTCTTTACAAATCAATTGTACAAGGATTAAAGTAACATGATTGTTCAATAATATATGCATAACAGAGAGGATGAGAATTGAGAACTACTAATACATATATTAAGTAAAAACTCAGAACCCTTGATTATCTAGGAATTGAACAACAGGTATGTTCTAAATTTCATATTGAATGTCTTTTGTTCTTGTCACAGCTTCAGTTATGCACGTAAAGGTTATCCAAGTCATGCTACCACAGATACATTCAGCTGAACTCGCAACATTGTTGAGTGCGAGTATCCAGCTATTAAAAGACGTGTCTGCAATAATGCTTTACGCAGTGTTGAACCCAAAATAATACAAGAATAATAATCACATGTGCACAGGTCAATGGAAATTGAAATGTGAGGTCCCATGCCCAGTAGATCAGAAACTACACCGGTTAGCATTGCTCCTGTCAGTCGTGTATTACAGGCAGATATCATATTCCTGCTAAACTATATTATGAGCGTTTCTACTTGGATGGAGCTATGGCCAGGAGACTTCTCTATACCCCTGCTTTCCATCTGCTCTCTTATTTCCTGTACATCATCCCACTGACCACCTTCAGCATGTAAATTTGAGATCAGCACATGCGCCCCCACATCATTAGGAGCTAACTTAATTATGTGTTGCCCAATTCTCCTCGCTAAATCAATTTCGTGATGAAACCTACAAGCTGAAAGAAGTGATCCCCAAATTACAGGATTAGGCTCTATTGGCATCTTCTTGACGAACTCAAATGCTTCTTCTAGTAGCCCAGCTCTACTTAGGAGGTCTATTATGCAACCATAGTGTTCGATATCAGGGACAATTGCAAAGCTCGACATGGAATAGAAGTGCTGGAGCCCCTCATTAACCATTCCTACATGAGCACAAGCACCAAGAACTGCCTTAAAAGTAATGCCATCAGGTTTGGGGTGTCCAAATTTTAGCATTTGGTTGAAGAGTTGGACTGCTTGTTTCCCGTGTCCATTGCTTGAAAACCCTCCAATCATAGAATTCCATGTGATGGTTTGCTTATGCTGCATTTTACTAAATATTTCAGTAGCAATGTCGATGCAGCCACATTTTGCATACATGTCGACTAGGGCACTTTCAAGGCATACATCTTTTCTCACATTCTTCTCTTCTATATAAGAGTGAATCTCCCTTCCTTTATCAATTGCCCCAAGCTGTGAGCATGCAGAGAGTAGACTAACCAGTGCCATTTCACTTGCTACAATTTCTGCAATCTTCATCTCTTCAAAAAATTTGAAGGCTGCTGTAAATTGACGCCCATGCACATAACCACAAACCATAGTTGTCCATGAAACAACATCCCTTTGATTCATAGTCTGGAAAGCCACGTTAGCTGCTGCCATATCGCCACATTTGGCATATGTGTTAATCAAAGAATTTGTAAGGAGGGTACCACAATGGATCCCATGATCTTTTATGTAATTATGGATATCCCTCGCTTGCTGGAGATCACCAAGCTGAGCACATGCTGATAAGACACTTACAAGTGTTACTGCATTTGGAGTTATGCCAGTTGATATCATCTCCTGAAACACTGTTAGTGATTCTTTATGCCTCTGATTTTGCACAAATCCATCAATCAGTATGTTCCATGATTTAGTACTTCTCACAGGCAAAGCCCTAAATACTTGCAGGGCATCAGACATGCATCCACATTTCGCATACATGCTAATGACTGAATTTCCTATATCCGCATCAGGCTCAATGCCATATTCACTAAGTTGACCATACACCCACCGGCCTTTGTCAACAGCCTGCCCGTGCCCACAAGCAGAAAGCAGGCTAATAATTGTGACTTTGTTAGGATTAATCCCGTCTGCCTGCATCTGAGCAAGAAACCTCAAAGCATCATCCCACATACCACATTGCGCAAAAGCTGAGATCATCGACGTCCAAGACACCACATCCCTCTCATGCATTTCCACAAAAACCTTCCTTGCATCTTCGGCGCTTCTAAAAGTTCCATATAGATTAACAAGGCCTGACATGACGAACAGATCTGACGCACACCCAATCTTCCGAACCATGGCATGGACTGCGTCTCCAGTAGCTCGCCATTGCCAGTTGACAAAAGCGGTGCTCGTAGACACAGCTGCGGCCATGGTGTAACTGTCAGGGGAGACTCCTCTCGAAAGCATGGCCCTGAACGTCGCCAGCGCGTCCGAAGCCGCGCCGTGGTTGGTGTACCCTCTGATCATGCAGTTCCAGACGGCCGTGTTAGGCTGGGATATACCGTCGAACACCCTGCGAGCGTAGCGCATGTCGTGGCCCACCGCTTGTGACGCCAGGAGCGCGACGAGCCGGCCCGCCACGGCGGAGTCGGGAGCGAGGTGGGCGCGGACGAGGCGGGCGTGGAGCTCCGCCAGACGGGCCCGCGAGGACCAGGCATCGAGGTGAGTGAGGAGTGGGTGGCGCTGAGGGCGGGCATGGCGTGCGTTGGGGCGGAAGTAGAGGTAACGCATGGCCCCGCATCCGGCGTTCGGTTCTTGACGGAGCTGGGTTTGCGCGTTTAGCGGTTGGGATTTGGAAAATATCAGCGCAGCACCTTTTGTGCTTCTTCACTGCCAGCAACCGTTGGATACAATCCATCACGCGGATCGCTGACCTGGACGCATCACCGCAGCACCTTTTGTGCTTCTTCACTGTGGCTGACATCCGGGCCCCACCGTTCCATCCCTTGCCCACAGCGCAGCACCTTTTGTACCATATTTTTTTTTTTGCCGAGTCCAGATCGGCCACTTGGTAAATTTTTTTTTTAGAAAAAAGATTTTATTTCTTTATCGAGTGTTTTAATCTGAGCACTTAGTAAAGTTTTTTTTTTATTTTTTTTCTTCTTCTTTTTCAGAAAAAGATTTTATTTATTTGCCGAGTGTTTTTTTTACATTCGGTAAACCTTCTCTTCGTCGAGTGTTTTTTTTTTACATTCGGCAAACCATATTTTTGTTGAGTGTTTTTTTTTTTGAGTGTTTTTAGCGCAGCACTCAGCAAAGATCTTATTCGTCGAGTGTCCGAGAGAATACACTCGGCAAACATAAAAACACTCGGCAAATTTGAGGATTTCGGTAGTGAACATATCCTTGCAGCATATGTGTATAGCCACAACAACATATGCAACATGCAGATAACACACTTGGAACATATATCTAAAAACAACTGAAATATTCGAAACACACACTTTGCAACATGCTTCTAAAACACTTGAAAAACACACCTGAAAACACTTGAAAATCTTTGCAAACATACGCAACATCTAGATAAACACACATACAACATATGTATGAAACATATACAACATCCAGATACACACTAGCAACATACGTCCGAATACACAGATGAAACATTGGTAACAGACCGTTGCAACATACATGTATAACCATTCAACATATGCAACATCCCGATCTACTTTTGCAACATCCATCTGAAACACTTGCAGCATACCTCCAAAAACATCTAAAATACGAAACATACAATTGCAACATGCGCTTTTAGCAAAACCTGACAGTCAGGCAGGCGGAGCACTGCACAGCAGGATTCGGCTGTGCGGTCGCCGTGTAGAAGGAGGATGACAACGGATGGGCGGCTGCATGACCCCTGGTGAGCAGCGGCGTTGCCCCTGGTGATAGGGGCACACGCGGTGGCCCGACGAGCGGTGCCCACGGTGGAGCCAACAACAACAGTTAGGTGGGTGTGACTTCTCGCGTCAAAGCTGCACCGACAAAGTGGGGGCGGTAGCGGTGGAAAGGAAGGCCAAAGGGAGGCACAGTGGAGAGGAAGGCGTGTGGGAGGCGCGGCGGAGCACAATCACGGTTATACGTGAGTTTTTTTTAATCTACGGTGACTGAAGGGGAGCAGTGGGAGCGGATAGGAATGGATAGGATAAATAGCCTTCTGGACATCGGATCCACCAACAGGGGCGTCCGGTGCGGAGCCACGAATGGACGTCTGATTCATAGCATTACCGTTAGAGCTAAAGTTCCAAACAGATGGTCTAAAGTTAGCTCTAAACTTTAGCCCACCTCATATTAGAGCATTAGATCTTAAAACTCAACTAAAGTGCTCTAAAGTTTTTAGAGCTATAAAGTTTAGAAGGATCAAACAGACCCTTAATACATGTAGTCAGTTACTAGTCGATGCTAAAAGTTAGATTAAATTAGGTATGATTAGCTAGCTTGTTGGATAACAATAAGTTAGAAGATTAAGCTAAAAAATTAGCTCTACCTATTAGCCTTTAGATGCACTAGAGTTAATTTAAACTAAAAATAACTAACTAGCAATTAGCCTATGGCATTCAAACATATACTAAGTTTGCCTGTATAGACGGCACACCATATCGCCATACGTTGAACGTGCACACCGAAAAACAGCTCGTCAAGCTAGAGCCAAATAAACAACAAAGAAGTCGGAGCCATTTCATCACTTTTGAAGTTGAAATCCTGCCAAAGAGAGGCCTAACTATATGTTGTGTCGTTCAACAGGCACGGTACAAGACATCCTTAGTCCTGTACAAAGGCATGAACCTGTGTCACAGGGAGATGCAAAAGAGCTCCCTCAGCCAACTCCCCAGAAACGAGCTCCATTCCGTCTTGTGTGAGCCTAGCTCGCTGGATGTGAGATCGCTCCTAGCTAACGATACATTAGTATATATTAAGAGATGTTAGTGCATTTAAGAGCTAAGTAAGGCTTGAAAAAAAAAATAAGACTACTAAACCATACTTATATATAATAAATATAATAACTACTTTTGTATTATATCTCATATAGGAGTACAACATATTCTTATTCGAATAACCAAACAATGTATCTACTCGGTCAGGATGTTCAAATACAAGAAACCAAACAAAATGAGTCTAATCCAACTTGAGCTCATGCGAGACAAATTATGTGATACGAGTAACTATAAAGAGGCTGTCGCAAAAAAACAAAAAACAAAAAGAGAGTAACTACAAAGAAGCCTGAGATACTACTAACAATGTTTGAATATTTGTTCTGGTCCTTCACGAATCACGATACTAATCAGCAAATATAACACCTTGCTGAACTTTACAGAAGTGACGGGACACGCTAACGATATCTGGGTACTAGTCTTTATCCTTCAGGATACTATAATAAGTAAATAAAACTCTTTACTGAATTTTAGAGAATACTAGTCTTTATCCTTCAGGATACAAATAAGTAAATATAACTCTTTACTGAATTTTAGAGAAATAATATTATGCATAGATAATTTGTTCTCTTAATTCTTAGCATTTACCGTATTGCCGAATGGATAACAGCGTGGCAGCAGCAGGCTTCTTACTTTCACGCAGCACTCAAACAAAATATTCTAGCAAGAAGATCTGGTCTACACATTGACAAAGATAGAAATAGTTGTCATACGTTGTGATAGGAGAGAAGATAGATGATTTTATAAAAACAAATAATAATTTGAAAAAAAATATCCATTTAATATAGTTTCCATGTATTGTATGACAAGTATGAAAATTGTCTTATAGTTTATGATCAAAACCACCCTTAGATCATTGATGCCGCAAATGAAAGACGTTAATCAAATGATAAGATGATACTAGAGACTAGAGGGAGGGCGGGTCACCATACCATTGACCGCAAGTTACCCACTCTCAATTTATCCAAACCCAAATTAAGTCATAGTTTTTTATATAAGAAATTATTTCCTTCTCTCTTCTCCTTAACTAGAAGGATTCCCCGCACGTTGCTGCGAAACTTTCTTAGAAATAAAATTATTGTATATATGAATTAAACCTATATGTTCTTACATCTATTCTTACTAAAATTAGACAAGGCAATGAAAGAATCCAATAAAAAAACTAACAGAATTAGATCGAATTATAAGACGATGGAATGGCAAAACAAATGGCAATATATGAATGCCCTCTATATTTATTATATATTGAAAATAAATTGCGCTTAGTGGAGATGGTGTGAACAGCTTGCATTAAGAGATTGAAAAGTAGTGGGATGACATGGCTATTAGTGGGAGGTGATATGGATAGATAGTGGAAAATGATGTAGATGTCTCGCATGTTGAGATAAAAATTATAGTGGGTTTAGCTTTATAAGAGATATAGATTCTAATGTCACATCAACATTTTATCTACTTAGCATCCTAATTAATGCTATAAAAGCTATCTATTGGAATTGACCTAAATAGGCAAGCATTATTGTGTTTATGTAATGTAATCTTGATGCTTGGTTAAGAACCCTATTCACCTAAACGGTTGCTTCCGTTTAATTGGTCTTTATCTGTTCTAAACATCTATTTCGTCTAAGTAATAGCTAAGTAATAAATATAGTAGCTTTTTTTTTGTATAATTTTGGTCAAACTTCAAAAGATTTAATTTAAGATAAACCTAAAACACCATTTATTTTGGGATGGAAAAAGTACTAGTTAAGAGACGATTGTATATTTATCCTCTCCTTAATCTGTCTTGATGTCCTATAGACACTTATAAAGTGTTTATGAACGGAGGAAACACTGCCACAAGTATGAACATCCAGTGGGGGCGGACCAATCCAAATGGTAAAGCCGGCGAGTAAATTCCATCACGATCACTGCATATGCGACAATGATATCGACACGATAGAAAGGTACCGCGGAGAAGAGACCAAGACCAAGAGAAGAAGGATACACCAACCTGCTACGGCTCCTGGAGGTTTTAGTGCCACCAAGTCGACGTCGATAAGTCGATTCCAAATGGTGTATGCAATATGCGGTGACCACGCAACTCATGCTATCACGCACTCAACACGTGACATAAGCACCTAAGTGACCACGCAGCGTTAACTTGCGCCCCTGGCGGCTTGAAAAGCCGCTTGACACGTCCACGTTTCAGCCATTGCCCATTGGTGTCCTCGGATCCAAACGAAACGATGATGAAGCTGTCTCCATGCCACAGGGTACAATGGGCGCACAGCATCAAATCGTAGGTACAGCATGGGTCCGAAAGGAACAGAAGAAAGTTTGCCCCGACCCTACACCATCCCAAAAAGTCATTCATAAAGATCTCCGCCCTATTCATCCTACTTATTAGCTGAAAAAAAACATCAACCGAAGGCACCCTGCTTGTCAGCTGAAAAAAACATCAGCCGAACAGTTTGCTCATATTTTTAGCTGTACGATGGGAGACCCGCTCCTCCCCTTCGTCACCCCCCTGAGCCTCCTCCTCCCAACTCCAATCCTTCTCCTAGATCCGCTCCATCCACCCTAGCCCCGCCACTTTTGAGCCCAGATCCGGCACCCCATCGTCCAGGCTCTCCACCGATGGGTCCAAGACCCCTACTCCTGCCCAAACCTCGGAGCTCTAGGTTCCCGCAACCCAGGTCGCGAGGGTCGTCCGTGGCCAGCCCCGGGCAGCTCCCCCACCCCACGCTACCGCCGCCGGCAGCTGCCAGCTCGCCGCCTGTGGCCCCTTCCTCCACCTCTCTTTCCTCCCCGGCAACCTCTGCGTCCACAGATCCGGCTTCCCCCACGAAGTCCGACTCTCCTCCAACTCCCTCTGCGTCCACCCCAGTAGACCTCGCCTCCTCGGGTTGCGCCGCCACCTCGGAACGTCTCCGCTCCCCCCACCTCGCCCGCTCCCCTCTTAGCCCGCCGGTCGCCACCCCAGCACCAGTGGCCACCCAGCCTCCCCGAGCCTCCTCTGTTGGTGTGGGATCCGGCATTGGGGCGCCGCTGTGGGCTCCCTCAACGCCAGCGACGCCACCGCCGCCGTGCGCCACCCCTACCGGGCCCAAATCCGTCACCGACCTACCGGTGCCTTCCACGGATGGAAGGATGGTGGACGAGACGCCGGTCATCGTCGAGGACGTCCTGGAAGATGAGGACAAGGAGGAGGATGCCGCACGTTCGGGCAGTTCCTCGCCGTCCCCCCTCTCCACGTATGCCCCTCCCTTCTTCCCCGCCCGTCAGTCAGCTGGCAGGAGTAAGTTCCAGCGTTGGGAGGAAGACCCACGTGCGGGCAGCTCTAACGACGAACTCGCTTCTTCCGCCAGGCATCCGTCGTACTTGGACGCCGCTCGCAGGGCTCTCCCGGCCACACCTCCACCGCCGGGCAGGGGCTCCAGACGTGACGCAGGGCGCAACCGCCGTGGGGGTTCCCATCCGGTGCCTACAAGGGGGAAGCAGCGTCATCGACGCAGGACCAGTGCGCCCAATGGCCTAGGGACTCAACCGTTGAACGACACGCGAGTGCCAGCGCAGCGTCGCCTTAGTTCGCAGTCAGCGGCGAGAGTCCTAGTGCACTAGTGCCTCGGCCCACGGCGTAAGGCGTCCGTACCTGACACGCCCCGGTGAAAGGTCCTAATATGGCTAGAGGGGGGGTGAATAGCCTATTTAAAAATCTACAAATTAACTAGAGCAATTTGATTAGTATGACAAATAGCGTAATGCAAACTTGCTCTAGCTCTACAAGGGTTGCAAGCCACCTATCCAATAATTCTAATTGCAATGATTACTTAGGCACACAAACTTGCTACTCCAAAGAGCTCAACTAGATGAATGTAAATAATAAAGCAAGCTCTCAATTCTAATTACACTAAAGAGCTTGTATCAACTAGTTTGCAAGAATGTAAACAAGTAAGTAGGGTGATTATACCGCCGTGTAGGGGATGAACCAATCACAAGATGAAGATCAAGCCAATCACCGGGAGAATGCAAATGACAAGAGACAACCGATTTTTCTCCCGAGGTTCACGTGCTTGCCAACACGCTAGTCCCCGTTGTGTCGACCAACACTTGGTGGTTCGGCGGCTAAGAGGTGTTTCACAAACCTCGTCCACACGATAGGACACCGCAAGAACCGACCCACAAGTGAGGTAACTCAATGACACGAGCAATTTACTAGAGTTACCTTTCGGCACTCCGCCGGGGAAGGTACAACTCCCCTCACAATCACCGAAGGCGGCCACGAACAATCACCAACTCGTGCCGATCCTTCACCGCTGCTCCAACCGTCTAGGTGGTGGCAACCACCAAGAGAAACAAGCGAAATCCGCAGCGCAACACGAATACCAAGTGCCTCTAGATGCAATCACTCAAGCAATGCACTTGGATTCTCTCCCAATCTCACAATAATGATGGATCAATGATGGAGATGAGTGGGGGGACTTTGGCTAAGCTCACAAGGTTGCTATGTCAATGAAAATGTGCAAGAGTTGTCCCTTGAGCCGGCCATGGGGCTATAAATAGAGCCCCCATCAAATAGAGCCGTTGTACCCCTTCACTGGGCAAAACGCGCTCTGACCAGACGCTCCGGTCATACTGACCGGACGCTGGCCCTCAGCGTCCGGTCGCCCGATGGACGCCACGTGTCACCAGCTTCAAACGCTGTTCGTCAGATTTCAACGGCTACAAAGCTGACCGGACGCTCCGGTCAAAACTGACCGGACGCTGAAGCCCCAGCGTCCGGTCGTTTCCAGTAAGCTCCCCGAGGCATGTTTTTTCGACCGGACGCGTCCGGTCCACCTTGACCGGACGCAGACCAGCGTCCGGTGCTCAACCCTAGCGACTGTGCCGTCTGACAGCTCGACCGGACGCAGCCTTTCAGCGTCCGGTCGCTGAGTGACCCAGCGTCCGGTCAGTAGACCGACGCCAGCATCATTTCGACCAACTCCATTTCAACTCTAACTTCTTCACCCTTGCTCAAATGTGCCAACCACCAAGAATTTTGCATCCAGCGCAATAGAAAATAGACATTTCATTTTCCCGAAAGCGCCGAATCCCGCCTCGCAAGCTCGGCGGGAGGGAGAGAGGGACCCAAACCCATCTCAACCCTACAAACACCTTGTGCACATGTGTTAGTATATTTTCACAAATATTTTCAAGGGTGTTAGCACTCCACTAGATCCTAAATGCATATGCAATGAGTTAGAGCATCTAGTGGCACTTTGATAACCGCATTCCGATACGAGTTTCACTCCTCTTAATAGTACGGCTATCTATCCTAAATGTGATCACACTCACTAAGTGTCTTGATCACTAAAACAAAATGGCTCCTACATTTTATACCTTTGCCTTGAGCCTTTTGTTTTTCTCTTTCTTCTTTTCCAAGTTTAAGCATTTGACCATCACCATGCCATCACCATTGTCATGATCTTCGCCATTGCTTCATCACTTGGAGAAGTGCTACCTATCTCATAATCATCTTGATAAACTAGGTTAGCACTTAGGGTTTCATCAATTAACCAAAACCAAACTAGAGCTTTCACCCGGCAGCCCCATCAAGGCCCAAACGTCGATGCCGATGGATTTCAGATTGTCGAGAGTTGTCGTCACCGGCGCTGTCCAGGGAGAACGACACCCAAATGCCACCGCCCCATCCCATCAGAGCTTGTGGGTCTCTGCTTCAACTGCCTCGTGCACTACCACATCGCCGCTCAGTGTCGCTCCTCGTTCCGCTGCCTCTGCTGTCGGTGTACCGGCCATCGGGCCAGAGCGTGCAAGCGTGCTCGTTCGCGGGCGTGCAAGCGAGGGCCTTCACCTGCGTGCAAGCCTTTGTCCTCGGCAGCGCGTCGCCCTGGCTGGGGTGCCATTAAGGTAAGTTGCCTCGCTGGTCCAAGGTGACCTAGCTCGTCGTCGGGATGTCACGCCAGACGCCGACACCGTCCTCGCCTCGTCGTGTGCAGCAGTCGATCACACCATCATCGTCGCCACAGCAGCACCACAGCAGCAGCCTGTCGCTATCACCACCTCGAGGTGACGTTGATAGCCGTCCCAAGGTCGAGGTCTTCGTCGTCCAGAGGAACGTGGACGTCGCGTCTGGAGCGGACCTCTCCCTTGTTCTAGTCACACTCATTGGTGGGAATCATCCTATCGTCTCACCGGCGGAGTTTCAGGCACACCTTTCCTCGAAGTTCCATGTGTCTGAGGGCGCGACTAGGGTTTGTGCTTGGCTCGGGGCCCCCCTTGCACGCGAGTGTCAGCAGGATGTCACTCTAGCTCGTCGTGCGATAGAGTTGGACTTGAGGGCAAGGCAGACCTCATGCTGTGGAGTTGGCCGAGGCAGCTGACAACGGCAGTAGACACGACGATGGATCCAATGATGGTTGAGGCGACAATCCAAGGTCCGTCCCTCGACCGTTGCTCCGCTTCGGAACCAGGCCATGTTGCGGTGACGATGACTGACATGGTCGACAACCCTCTTGGCGACGTCCAGCCGACAACGAGGACGGCAGCACGCGAAATGCGCTTTGCGCCCCTCCCAGACCGGCGTAGTCGAGTTCGATTCAAGAAGAGATCGAGTCGCGGATATGCATCCCTCTACAGACCCCCATCATCCGTGCTTGCCCCAAGGCCAGGAGGTCCAAGACGTCGAGGTCGGGTTTCACGTTGAGGCGCAACGAACGCATCGCTAGGAAACCCCGCGCGGCCAACTCCACGCTACAGGTGCAGAATGTTCTGAAGCAGAAGCTTGGTATCGCCGTCGACTCCAATGCTGCGGACGCCGAGATCGTTGAAAAGTTTAGGGCGGCCTTTGCGTCCCCTTTGTCGACCAAGCAAGAGGCCCTACAGCTGTTGTTTGGGGGCAAATTCGATCCGGTAGCCATGAACCCGGTCGGGTTTGACGCCGATGATATTTAGGTCTTGTGCTCAGCTGGTGTGTCACAAAATACTAGTATGTAAATCACAGCTACGGGTGTTTGGTCGCTGGTTAGCTTATGTTGTAATAAATTCTACTTCTGTTTAATAAAAACGTGCCATGGCGCGATCGCAAAAAAAACTCCTAAATTGTTTCCGAGTCCCATGGAGAGTGAACGACGCTTCAAAGTTCACGGCTGCACCGCCACCAGCCCACCGCCACCTGCTCTGATATGTATCACTTCACTTGCCATTGTTACAATTTAAAATCACCAATTTCAGCTCTCAAAAAGTCCACCAATTTCATCATACTCCTACGTGCTGATCAACTATATCACCATCATCGTATTTTTTTAAAGAAAGAGCATCAAGATCGCATCTTTGTGTTAAATTCTTGAAAACAGCTGCCGCGCAGTATTTTATAGGAGTAGAGCTCAGCCGTAGCGCAAAGCGCAACCATCCACCACCGGTCAGAGACGTGCAGGGGAAATATCCCCAAGGAAAGGAAGTCGTTGCAACGACCCATGGCGTCCGCCGCCGCAGACCCGCTCCTCCCCGGCGAGGGCAGCGGCCGCCTCCTCGGGTTCCTGCCCTCAAGCATCCGCCTCAAGACTTCCGTCTGGTCCGAGCTGGGCGGCGCGGTGGGCGACCTGGGCACCTACATCCCGATCGTGCTGGCGCTGTCGCTGGCGTCCCACCTGGACCTCGGCACGACGCTCATCTTCACGGCGCTCTACAACTTCGCCACGGGCCTGCTCTTCGGCATCCCGATGCCGGTGCAGCCCATGAAGTCGATCGCCGCCGTCGCGCTCTCCTCCGCGCACCTCACCGTCCCGCAGATCATGGCCGCGGGGCTCGCGGTCGCCGCCATCCTGCTGTTCCTCGGCGTCACGGGGCTCATGACGTGCATCTACCGCCTCCTCCCGCTCCCCGTCGTGCGCGGCGTCCAGCTCTCGCAGGGGCTCTCCTTCGCCTTCACCGCCGTCAAGTACGTCCGCTACGTCCAGGACTTCTCGCGCTCCTCCTCCGCCTCCACCGCCGCGGCGCGCCCGCTCCTCGGCCTCGACGGCCTCGTCCTCGCGCTCGCCGCGCTGCTCTTCATCATCCTCGCCACCGGCTCCGGCGACGACGAGGAGGACGCCGTCGCCAGCGACGGCACGGTGGTCCGTCGCCGCCGCCGCTCCTGCAGCCGCGTCCCGGCGGCGCTCATCGTGTTCGCGCTCGGGCTCGTGCTCTGCTTCGTGCGTGACCCGTCGATTCTGCAAGGCCTTCGCTTCGGGCCGGCGCCTCTGCGGGTCGTCAGGATCACCTGGGACGATTTCAAGGTCGGGTTCTGGGAAGGTGCCGTGCCGCAGCTCCCGCTGTCCGTGCTCAACTCGGTGATCGCGGTGTGCAAGCTCTCGTCGGATTTGTTCCCCGAACGGGCCGAGCTCTCCCCGGCGCGGGTGTCGGTGAGCGTCGGCCTCATGAACTTCGTCGGCTGCTGGTTCGGCGCCATGCCGTGCTGCCACGGCGCGGGCGGGCTGGCGGGGCAGTACCGGTTCGGCGGCCGGAGCGGCGCGTCCGTGGTGTTCCTGGCCATCGGCAAGCTGGCGCTGGGGCTCGTGTTCGGGAACTCGTTCGTGACGATCCTCGGCCAGTTCCCGATCGGGATACTGGGCGTCATGCTGCTCTTCTCCGGGATCGAGCTCGCCATGGCGTCGCGCGACATGGGTACCAAGGAGGAGTCCTTCGTCATGCTTATCTGCGCCGGCGTCTCGCTCACGGGCTCGAGCGCCGCGCTGGGGTTCATCTCCGGGATTGTTTTGTACCTGCTGCTGCGCCTCAGGGACGT